>NW_005190202.1:0-4683 GCF_000239375.1 Pundamilia nyererei
GCCAAATCACAACATAAGTCGCCTCAAGGCGCTTCATAGATACAGAGAAAAAAACCCAACAATCATATGACCCCCTATGAGCAAGCACTTTGGCAGACATTTGGGCAGTGCACCAACTTAACCATGTCGTGGGTGAATTTAGCGCTCATCTTTTGTAGTACCACAGATAACTATACAAGAGCCATAAAGTAAGCTTTCACACAAATGTAGCTGTGCCAGTACATGAAAAGAACCATATTTGTGTCTTTCATAGACAATGCATCCTTATATATGGTGTAGGAGATATTTTCCTTTGAGATGAAGAAGTTATAAAGTGATACGAAATAGAAATAATGGCACCTTGGTTGGGTTGGTTTGGTCTAAAGGAAGTCTGAGGTTTGGTGAAGCAGGAAGGAAAGTAGCTCAACAGAAAGATGGCAGCTTCCTGTCAGAGATCTGATCTGACTCGTGTCACATCCTGTTTGACTCTGGTCTCACTCCCAATTTACACAGTTTGATTTATACAGCGCAAATCACAACAACAGTCGCCTCAAGGTGCTTTATATTGTACAGTAGATACAGAGAAAAACCCAACAATCATATGACCCCCTATGAGCAGCACTTTGGTGACAGTGGAAAGGAAAAACTCCCTTTTAACAGGAAGTTTTCCTTCCTACTGTCCTTCCTTGACCCCTCATGTCCCAGCATGAGTCTGAAAGGCTCGTTCATGGGGTCGAGGGATCTCGTCAAACTTCACAATGCTTTAAAATCCTTGCAGCACACTCACGTGTGATTGATTAACTGTAATTTAATCAATCAACAACTGTGCTTTTACTTTTTCTGCTTTTGTGAACGTTCATGAATGAAAACAACAATAATTACATATATCTGGATTTAACCTCACAGAAACATCCAAGTGATTTTTCAATAACTGTCATGCAGCTGACGCGGGGACAGCTCTCTGTGGACGTGGAGTTGCAGGACTCACCGTGGGTTGCACAGGGTGAACGTTGTGGTCTTGTTCTGGATCTCGATGCTGCACTGACGGTGAGTTGGGAGACCCATGATGAACCTGTGCAGAGGAGCAGAAAACAGAGAGTCAGAGGAAGTCCTTTCAGTTTACTCCCTGTCCTGGATCCTGGACTCTGGGTTGCTGGTGAGCTAGCATCATCATGCAGGGGACGGTTCCAGAGACGCAGTCCAGCCCTGTCCTCAGCTTCAGATTGGCTCAGTCAGCATCACGTGATCGGGTCACGCCTGAGCTGTTATTATGTTTCTCACTTTGTTATTTCCTGTTCGCTACCACACACACACTTCCTGAGCTCTCAGCTGCTGCTCACATGATGGAAATATTTAAATGTTTATTACACCCGCAGGTCCTCTCAGCCTCATCGCCGCCTCCTCTTTTTCCTGCCTTACTGAGGGGAGGACGGGCAGGTAACGTGAGCCTGTGTCTAGCTAACCATGAAGACGAGTGATCGTGTGACTACAAGAAAAGCTGATATCTGGGAGTCACAGAGGTGCCATGAGCCTGAGGCGTCACAATGAAATCAGCATCAGAGCCCTCAAGCCAAGAAGAGCGCAGGACACCAATGACTTACATGTGACCTGACAGTAAATCCATTACATGGTTACCTTGGTGACCACAGCCTGGGCTGAGGGCTGTCCATTGTGTGTACAGGTGCGTCTGCAGAGCAGGAGTCCCGGGATAACAACAGAGACTCGGGACTTTAAAAGCACCAAAGTAAGGATGGCGTCCACGTTCCTGCAGGAGCGACGGGCAGCTCCACACACACTGACGCAGGAATTTAACCCGATGCAAACAACTTTGCAGCCTGAACGTTACACACACACGTCAAACACGTCTCAGTGATATCAGGTCATTTTCAGCAACAGACGACTTTCCCGTAACTTTGATGTTTATTGACCCGGGTGAAAACAGCGACATTAAAAATCAGTTTTGAAGAGACTGAGAGGGCAAACACAACAACAGCTCTGCAAACTCATTATAATGCATGTTCAATAACACGCACTCATAGAGACGTTATTTCATCTCCTTCATCAGTCAGAACGAACACAGACGAACACAGAAACACCGACGGTGACCGTGTTCTCCACGTCCACGCAGTGCACTCCACACACACACACACACACACACACACACACACACACACACACACACACACACACACACACACACACACACACACACACACACACACACACACACGTGCTATGTTTACATATCTTTGTGTCTGCTTTGATGGTTGGGGTGAACAGCTGGGGAAAGCATAATGCCAATTACCTGTGCTCACAAAGATATGTGAACATGACACACACACACACACACACACACACACACACACACACACACACACACACACACACACACTCTCTCTCTCTCTGTCCTCTTACCTGCTGCCTTCGAGTGCCTCACACAAATCCTCTTCTGTCTGTTTTGCTCCTGTATGACACGACCACCCCTCCCTGTCACTTCCTGTTCCACTTCCTCTTTCACTGTGATGTTTTCACTGACTGACCGCCGTCTCTCAGCCTGGCAGCAGGTTTGAAACCGCTCTGACACGAGCTGGCGGACGGTCAGAGCCACTGTGGGTCATAGGAGGCGTGTTCTTGGTCCGAGTCAATGGTGCCCCCGACGCCATCATAGTCACCTGACTTTCCACCAGCACAACCACTTTAATACTGAAGCTCTGATGAGTCTCAGTCAGAAGACAACATCTGTATGCAGCTATTTGACAAGCAGAAACCAGCACTGGTAATCTGATGTTTGACCATTCACTACAGGAGACTTCACAAAGTGCATTCTGGGTTAATTGTGAGTCTGATTTCTTCACTTATGACTTTAAAGCCATTTCACTGGAAATCTGAAGGAGTTCAACATGATGACATGACTGAGGCATTGTGTAACAGTGTGCTGGTGGGAGGAGCCGCCGCCCAGAGCCTGATCACAGCTGGAAACAATCAGTCCTCACAGAGCTGTTTGTTTTTGACATTTCATTAGTGCTTTTCTAACCTGAATACAGGAGTTTGTATCGCTCTGCATCACAGTTTGTTTATCCTAAAAAGAGGTTTAAAACCCAAGTGTCAGAAATGACCGTGTTATTGCTACAGCCAAACACACATCCACGGATCTGCTTCACCGAACCCCCGATAGCAGCCAGGACTACACCACCATACACTTTCATGCACTGTCATACACTTTAACCTCAATGTTTCCAGTCAAATCAAAACCAGTTTGGACTCTGATCAATGCTGAAGCGTTGAAGGAGAAGCTTCACTTACTGGTTGCTGCTGCAGGTCTTTGCTGAAGTCTCTGAGCTGCTGCTGCTGCTGCTCTAATGGTCAGGCGTGGCTTCCTGAGGAAATGAGAGCCGACAGAGAAACATCTCCAATGGAGAGAAAATAGAAAAAATGACATTCACTGATCTAATCTGAAGAGTGTAACCTGAAAACCTCAAACGTGCCAAAGTGAAACTCTAAAAATAACACTAAAGACGCTTCTGAACAAACAACCAGACTCAAAGAAACTCTGACACGTTTCCTGAACACAATCGAAAACTAGAGGATTGTTCTGGCTTATTCAGCATGATGATGAGTTTAACTCAGGACAGATTGAACCTGCGAGCTCGCGTGTGGTGAAAACTCACTCAGATCAGAAATGTAAGCTCGTGGTAAAGCTTTCTTTAGCACACAGACCTGAGCCCGAGCTGCACTCCTCGCCTGCGTCCTATACACGGCACATGTACCCAGATATCTGACCCCTCCCACCACCTCGAGTTAGACTCCTTCAGTCTGCAGGGTTTTTTAATGTGCTGGAATTCTCTACACATGTTGTTTTCGTGACTTTCCAGCTTCCTCTTTTCAGCGCTGCCAGTATCCAACACACACACACACACACACTCTGTGAGTGTGTATTCATGTGTTTGTGAGGACCAAGGCACCTTTGAGACTCAAAATGTGGTTTTAGTGTTAAAGTTACAATCGGTTATTGGTGTAGGTGCAGGGTAAAGGTCAGGGAAAGCATTATGTCAACAACATGTCCTCACAAGATATGAATACAGACGACGAGTGTGTGTGTTTCTCCCAGTATCCTGTAGAGGTCTGATCTTCACATTCCCACTATGATGGTTGAGATAATAGAGGAAACATCTGTGCCTGAGCTACTGTGTGAGGTTGTTTTCCCAGAATTAGGGTCAGGGTGGAGCTTACATGAAGTCTGTGGGTGGGGTTTCTTTTTTACAGCTGAACTTGTGCAGACAGCATGGAGCTGCTGCTGAGTTTGCTCCAGAACTCATTTGTCTGATGAGGTCATCTCTCAGGTACTCCTGACTCTGTTTGTGGCTTAAAGAAGATTTGATGAGCAGCAGATTGTAAAACAGAGATTCACTGTTTTTTAAAGGGCTGTAAAATGCTTTCTATTCTATTCTATTCTATTCTATTCTATTCTTTTTTTTTGCAACAATGTTTATTGAGTTTTTAGAACACACAAAATACAAGTCAAATACATCATATAGAGAAATATGAAAAAATATTCATCAAGGATAAAGCAAAAAAAACCAAAAAAACCCGGATGGACTATAATGTGAACAGAATTGGTCCTAGCACTGAACCCTGTGGAACTCCATAATTAACCTCAGTGTGTGAAGAGGACTCTCCATTTACATGCACAAACTGGAGTCTATT
>NW_005190203.1:0-4680 GCF_000239375.1 Pundamilia nyererei
TAGTGTGTGTGAGAGCTAAAATTTCAGTAGTGTGTGTGAGAGATAAAATTTCAGTAGTGTGTGTGAGAGCGTTTCAGTAGTGTGTGTGAGAGCATTTCAGTAGTGTGTGTGAGAGCATTTCAGTAGTGTGTGTGAGAGCTAAAATATCAGTAGTGTGTGTGAGAGCGTTTCAGTAGTGTGTGTGAGAGCGTTTCAGTAGTGTGTGTGAGAGCATTTCAGTAGTGTGTGTGAGAGCTAAAATATCAGTAGTGTGTGTGAGAGCTAAAATTTCAGTAGTGTGTGTGAGAGCTAAAATTTCAGTAGTGTGTGTGAGAGATAAAATTTCAGTAGTGTGTGTGAGAACGTTTCAGGAATAATGTCCCTTACGGCACCTCATAGTTTACCATGCACCTGTTTGCTACTGAATTCTCATAGTCAAACCAGTACTTTTGGTTTGGGAACAAGTAGTCCTGTAAGATAAAAGTGCCAGTGAAAAAGATGTTTATATTTATATTTTGTGCATGAAACAAAGGCAGACACAATCATTTTAATATTATATACTATATTAGAATATACAGTTCTTCACAGTTTGCATGCCAGCTAAATACAGTGCAAATCTACTGATCTAATTTTAAAAATAGCATCTGTAAAGTGATTATTGGACTTTGTTAAAATGGCACCAAACAAATAGCTAAGGATTTCACAAACACTGGCAAAACAGTTTTTGTTGTTTTTGCCATTTACAGTGATGTTCAGACTAACAGGACAAACTAAAAGCAGCATCACTCTGCAGTGGATTAAGATCAGCAACAATGTCGGCTTTATTCTCCAGTTTAATGGTACAGAGACAAACATCAGTGCACCAGCTGGAAATGGACCAGTAATTCACACTGTCTCATCTCTCACTGCTGGAACTCAATACACATTCACTCTCTACTCTGTGTTTGAGAACGTCAGAAGCAGTGGAGTCAGCATTACTGCAGTCACTGGTATGATACTACATTTCTTGCTCACTGTATCCCCCCATTATAATATCTGCTTATATATGTGTGTGTTTATATATATATATATGGAACAGTAGACAGTATGTGCAAATATTTACCTGAGATTACAACGATAAATGTCAAGAAGTGTACTCTTTTTTACCAGCAGTGATGATCACACTTTATGGCAAAAGGGTTTGTGTTATAATACTGGTGGCTCTGGTTTAATAGACAGTGCCGATGAAATGCATCTACCAAACGTCTTATCAATAAAACAATAAAAACAACAGAAAGAAAATAGAAATTAAGATGAAAAAAGTTATTTTACATTATTATGTTTATGTCTATATCCAAACAACTTCTGATTTTTTTTATTTTTTCCTGAACAAGAACGAATCCAACAATATACTATGTTTTTCTAGAGGTGTTCTGTCTTTGTACATTGCCATACCCAATGAAATTGTGTCTGGTATAGCTTTATAACTTGCCAGGAGTTATATATGTTCAGATTAACCAGTTATAGAGTGTTAATATGAAGTGTTTCTTCAGAGTAAGACGTGCAGCTCAGACTGCTTTCTAATCCTCGTCTGTAATTTTATTTTCCAACTCTTTGTTACATGTATTTATTTTATATGGCTATATAAAGATGATAAAAAAAATTCTATAGGTGTTTGTGGGAGCTTAAATTATTGAATTGAAGTAGTGAATTGTGTTATCTTAGTTGTCTTCTGAGGTGGGGATATTTAAATAAATAGTTTGTTTTCAGTTCTCATTTTTTCAAAGGACATGATGATAAGAGTGTGGATTTTTGAATCTTTTAAAACCTTTAAGAAGCCAAAACTTAAAATGTACCATCTGCTGAGTTAAGCTGCAGCTTGGAAATTTTTGAAAAAGATAAAGTAATGTAACAACTTTATCTTTAAATAGTTGATTTAATTTAAAAGACTGGTAATAGGACATTTTTCTTAGTCATGGGGTCAGCAACAATTTTGGTCTTAAATATACTTATTTTTCACTGACTGAACTTGCTATGAATAATTTTCTTTCTCAGCTCCTCTAAACACAGACAGCTTCATGTCAATTGCACAAACTGAGAGCAGCATCACTCTGCAGTGGAATAAAGTCAACAACAATGTCAGCTTTGTTCTCCAGTTTAATGGTACGGAGACAAGCATCAGTGCACCAGCTGGAAATGGACCAGTAACTTACACAGTCTCATCTCTCACTGCTGGAACTCAATACACATTCACCCTTTACGCTGTGTTTGAGAACGTCAGAAGCAGTGGAGTCAGCATTACTGCAGTCACTGGTGAGTTATTATATTCACACAATTTAATTTTTTATTTCACAAAAACCTAAGATAAAATACAAAAAAGGCTTTTAGAACCACCTTTAGCAGCAATAACTAATAATTTTATCTATAATGGCAAATAAATTTTGTTTTGGGCTTTTCTTTTTAAATTTCAATTTAAGCAGTGTTTCAATTTAAGATGCCAGGAACCTGAACTGAATATGCCTTTTTTATTTAAATGTAGTTTGTTATCTGAATCAAACATCTCATTACTGAGAGGGTGCTGGTGCTGAACGTAACACTGATCATAGTGCCATCTAGTGGGAACACAAAATTAAACATTTAACACTTCCCTACACAGATCCAATCAGGTTGACCAGAGCCATCTAAAATTTGATCAGGAAAGCCTTAAGAAGATGGTGTAACTGTATTGTGAGTTTTTATGAAAAGGCACTCTGTCAACATGGTGAAGTTTTGTGTGTCCCCATAAAGAAGGAAATTCCTGTAAAGTATGGGTATTATAGGCTACAAACTGTCTGAAAACAGTCCCAACATGACCACATCTTTAAGCCAATAGTAAGGGATACTTAGAGCACCAAATAGTGGGAACAGGAAATGTCATGTTTTGTACTTTGACATACTCTTCCTCACAGGCTGAGCAAATCCACGTGAAAAGAGGTCTGAATAAACTTTAGACCATAATGATTCTGTCGTGTGAAAACTGTGAGGCTTCATTTCACAGTCAGTCAGGATAGTGAGGACATTTTCCATGATCAGGAAATTGCTGAGGGGCTTGGAAAGCTTAAAAAATCTTGAAAATTAGACTCACCTCAGTCATGATGAAAACTTATGAAGCTCATGTGGAAATTTATCAAGACAATTTGTAATCACTCATCTTCCTGCTTTCCTGGGTGTGCAGTTGGTTTTCTGTTCATTACATGATAACCACTTTCCCGTGTTGTCAGTCTCAATACTGACATCAAGTCCAATCATCTTCTAGCCCACCTTCTCTGATCCAATCAGCGTCTGCTTTGTGTGGTTTAAATCTGTGCTCACCACCATGCACCCCTTTAGACTCTCTTTCATGCAACCCACCTCCTCCCCATCTTCACCTCAGACACCTCAGCCAGAACTCTATTCAAATCTCAGTCTTCATCTTCACCACCACCAGTGCCTGGAGGAGGGTCTTGTCCTAAATCCTGTCATCACCGGGATTCTGTTCTACCATGATTGGTAATCAGAGCATAATAGGCAAATACATTGATTTCTCTATCTCAATAAATCAAGTTTAGTTCTTCAAATTGATCTTTACTAATTAAAATACTTCATAGTTTTTGTTCATGCATGTGGCAAAATTCCTCTTTAGCCCCAACTGCAGTATTTAAATGAAGCAACCCAAGTGATACGTTTCATCCACATGTATGAAAATTGTCGTCCACCCAAACCAATCCGAAGGTTCATTGTTCAAGTCCTGCTAAAGGGACGCAAGCTAAAGGGTTCTTGGGCAAGAACACTTCAGCATGTGTCCAATGCATCCACCAGGGTGTGATTGTTTATGTGATAGTTAGCAAAGTAACTCAAGCATAGAATACAGTGCTGTATCAATAAAGATGATTTGGCTTGTAATACAAAGTGCTTGTTTGTCCTGCAGGTGTTGACTGCATAAATTCCCAGTGCTTTGATCCCTGTCAGAACTATACTGCTCTGAATGATGATTGGCGGTCAACAAATAATACAAACATTCAGGACCTACACTGTGATCGTAATATTGACTGGCAAGGCTGGTATCGCCTGTTTCTCGGGCAATCCAGTGCTCGTATTCCAGAGAGGTGCATAGACTCAAACAGGTGTGGGACCCATGCATCTTTGTGGATAACACAACCTCATCCCACACAGGTTGGTGAAATTGTGAATCGCACTGTGTGCAATACTTGGCTTGGCAGTTGCTGCTATTTTAACTCACACACGATCAAAGTCAAACTCTGCTATGGAAACTACTATGTCTACAAACTTGAAAAGCCAGTCACGTGCTATCTTGCATACTGTGCAGGTATTGTTATACTTTAAGTATTACTAAAATATACCAAATTCATATTTATTGAGGTTTCCTTAAATTCACATGTTCAAAACAATTGCTCCACAATGAATGCAGAAATTGTATTTATTTTTTACTTTAAATAGAGGCGAATGGAACAGACCCTGAAGTTCCTTCAACCACAATGTCTCCAGGTATTCACCTGATTGACTCTTGATAAAAATAGTAAGACTTCAAAAACATCACATTCTACCTTAATTGACATGATTACTTTATTTTTCTCATTTGTTCGTTTAGCTCCTTCAAATGCACAAAACCTCATATCATCAGGACAAAATGAAACCAGCATCACTCTGCAGTGGAATAAAGTCAACAACAATGTCAGCTTTGTT
>NW_005190204.1:0-1740 GCF_000239375.1 Pundamilia nyererei
TGCTTTTTACGACAGCTTTTCTCTTGACACATCATCTAGAATTATCTGATGTTTTTTCTGTATGAAAGAAGATATCAGTCCTCCATGTCTACACAAACTATTCAAGCAGACATGTGATATGTATGTGGCACTATAAAGGCATCAGCTGCCAGTGCATGTATACTTAGATAACTTATATGACAGATCAGATCACTGTCTGATCTATTTTCTGTCAATCAATACAGTGCTGTTTTTCAGTATGATTCCATTCTAGTTGTATGATGTCATACCCAGACACTAAATGGCTTTCATTTAATTTAGGAGCTCCATTTTATTTTAGGACAGTGAATTCCCAGAATACCAGACTGCATTCCAAAGCTGTGGTGTGGAGGGTCACGAGACAAAATCTAAGCTGTAGGTTGGAGGTGAGGGAAGAAAGGTTATAGGTTAAAGAACCCCTATTAGGGGGCCTCCCAGAAAGAATGCCAAAGATCTGTCAACAAGAGAAAAAATAATTTTGTTGTAATAAAAAAAGGAGTTATGTTGGTTTAAAATAATGTCTGCAGTAAATGTTTCTGGTTGTTGTAAGATAAGCCTGTTATTGGACTGTTTCAGCATGTTCCAGGATGTCTGACATTTCCAACTGTACATTTATGGCACGAGGTGTGAGCTTGATAGATGCCCCATAAAACTCAAACCTGAAATAACACATGACAGTGGTGAGCAGATTCAGGCTTTGGGACCAGCAGGAGACCACTGCAGGCAGCCAAAGGTCTCAGACCTATTTCATGACTGAACTCATGCAGTGCTTCAGGCCTGCTCAGTCGATGAATACTTAGAATAAAGACTTCTGTCAATGCGAGTGCCGTTAGAACTCAGTGTGGGTGTAATGTAGTGTATTCTTGACCAATATAAGTGTTTCAGCTGTTTGACACAGGTAACTGGATTCACTTCTATTTCTTCTAACCCAACCATGTGATGGATGAAAAATGGTCACAGTGAGGAGTGCCACAAACAGTCTTTCCCGCCCAAGCAACATAGTACCAGCACTGGTCCATATCTGTTGCTCTTCGCAAGTTCTAGCAATGGTAAACATGACTGCAGCATTGATGGGTTTTTTTTGTGGTTTTTTTTAATTGTGTTCAGCAAAAATTGAGAAGTTTAGAAAATCAGTTAACTACTGACTGCAACAGGGCCAGTTTATGGAGCTACAGCGGCAAGCCAAGTTGATCTACAAGAAGCAATCTGATAAAGGATGCTTTGCAGCCTCTACATTGTTTAAAAAAAAAAAAGTGGAAATAAGACACATTTCCAAAAAATAAGGGTGCAGAATCTGTCTGTCTAACAGCGCTAACAATGTATACCTATAACTTATCTAGTATGAGCTCTGGGATGGCTTTAGCTCAGAAATTTGACGGACAAAAAAAATGAATACTTACACAAAATACATTATACAGAATCTCTGTAGGTATCTGTCCAACTCTCAGTTCTTATTCAAAACAACAGAAAGTAAAGAGGCACCACCTTCAGCCTTTCTGCTTTACAAGGTTATTATTATTTATCTCAAGGTGAATTTTCTAATAAATAGTCAAGTATATTAGCACAACAAAATACACAAATCACAAAAAATAATCAGCAAGGTTAAAAAGAGCCTTTGCCCAGCCCTACTTAAGATACCTTGCCTAATTCCACTGCAGTACAGTAGGTGCTACTACAACAGTACACAGCAAATTCAAAAGTGTTAAATGTTTTGGTGTTAAT
>NW_005190204.1:3066-4680 GCF_000239375.1 Pundamilia nyererei
ACACTTTAATAGTGTTGAAATCAAATCCGACAGTGTTAATTTGGACATGCTGGATTTGCTGTGTAATATTGCAGGCGTATGTGTGTTAGAGGCTGTTATATTTTTAGATAGGGCTGTGCCTATCTAAATGTCTAACAGCAGGTTAATGACTCCCAGACTGACAGTATATATAGCAGCAGAGCTGTTGGCAGTGTCACCACCCTGGTCACTCAGATTATCACCACTCAAGGTACAGCTCCTTGATCTCTGCAGGATGTGAGAGATATTAATGGCATTCAAAACTGAGTCAAAATACAAATCTAATACTTTTTCAAATGGTTTGTTTCTCTCTGTGTGCAGGGAGTTTGAAACAGCTTAAAGATGTCCAGTGAGAGGAACCCAGAGGTGGTTGGCTGCGGCGCCTCCATCATGAAGAACGTCTGGGAGATCAGAATGCGAGAGTATGAACTGAAGATAAAGCTGGAGGAGGAACGGATACTGAAGAGCGCTCTGCCCTCGTAAGGGAATGCATGTGTATACGTGTTTTGTTTGTTTGTTTATTTTATTTATAAAGGTTTTACTAAGACCATTTTTGTTAGTTATTTGAGTCTAGAGCACAGTAAACTCTACCTTCTAACAGCCCTAAAGTATAAGAGTGTTACAGAACTTACTGTCTTAATCTCTCAGAATATTAGTTACTTCTGATAAAGCAGAACAAGTCATTTTGATGTGTAAGTCTTACAAAGGTAAGTTGGTTTCTATATGACTTTTTGTTGCACTTATTTGCACTTCCATTTTTTCATTTGGCTTATGTCCAATTCAGTAAAATGAGCCCAAGTCTTAAAATGTCTTAAAATAGTTTAAACTAGATTTTTACTAACTTCTAACATTTTTTATTGCTCTAAATATGAGCTTTGCTGCCACAGTATACATGTTTTTGCACTAGCACTTTCTTTCAGTGACACCTAGATTCTCTTCATCTCTAATACCCAAGAAAATCCAGAGTTCTGGTGAAAGTAATGGGGAGAGAAGAAAAGTTTAATAGATGATAATGTTGAAAGACTGACAAATTATTGAAATTAAAAGTGTTTCTTATGCCTAAAATTTGCTTTCATAAAAGGAACATAAAATATCAGGGATGATAATAATAAAAATAATAAAAAGGTAGAAATTATGGTGTCCTACAAGTAGAATTTGATCCATCATGAGACTAAAAGGTCAACAGTTAACCCTGATATCAGAGCTAAGAGAGGAGGTACATGCGCTAGAATGCCTTGGATGTCATGACACTTTAGGTAGCTCAGGCAGCTGAACTGATTTATTGGGACATGTAATGAATACCTGAAAAAAGTGACACGAATTACAGTTGGCCCTCAAAACTGAAAGAGAGAAGGTCAGAGTGAAGTTACCGTACGTACATTAAACATAAAAATTAAGACACTTTAAACCACAAACAAATACAGAGGTTTCTTAATTTCCTGAACCAGGAAAATCAGATTCTGTTCTATTTCTGTCTAGGAATTTCCCTCTCTCGCTATATTCATTAAAGTGCATTTGAATTCAGTGTTTAGCAGTAGTTAGTAGAGACGGCACGATTCCACTTTTTTATGTTCGATAGCGATATCATAAATTTGG
>NW_005190205.1:0-1702 GCF_000239375.1 Pundamilia nyererei
TTTTTTTTACTGTCTCTTTTTGGTGTCTCATTGTAGCTAACATACTTCAAAACCCCTTGAATTCCCAAAGATTTCAGTTTCTTAGTATTTAAAGATATGGCCTGTTGTCATCAAGTTGAATCCAGTCAGAGTAAATGCATGCTAGATCTCAAATCACTATATTTCCATCTAAGACAACTTTACTGGACTAGAAAATACAATGAAGTCTCTGAGTTCTTGCTTAAAAAAGTTTATCTGGACAAGGGAGTTCTGGAATATTTAAGAAAAAATTATTTTACTGTTACCAGTTGAACCACATATTTACACCAAGTGTGCTGAAACCAGGGCAATATGTGCCTTGGGTGATGTCTCTTGACCAGTGTCTACACCCTAAATTTTGTTAGTTACTCAACAGTGAATCCCACCCAGATATTTTACTCAGACACAGCTGCTGTCTGACTAAGTTTTGCCAAAAAAAAAAAAAAAAAAAACCATTATGTAGAACTTAAAGAAAGATTATACCTATGTTTTTGTGTATTAGACTTCCAAGGCTGAATTAAGGAGAGGGGACGGATAAACGGACTCTATACTAAAGTGTATAAGTTTAGAAATACATGCCATTAACAGAGTAAAGCTTCAGAGTTTGAAATAAATCTGATCTGTTTATGGCTGAACTAATACATTAGTTTATCACATTTCTGATTTATGCAGAATCACATACACCAACACAAGGTCTGATGGATCAGTTTGCTCCTGTGTAAGGCCTAGATTAGATAATGCCATAAATGTTAGTTTGTGAGACTGATACATGGATTGAATTAAGAGCTAAAGTCTATTCCTCAGTTTATTTCATGTCTGTTGATTTGTTGCACATCTCTTTCTGTTTTCTGTATACCTCATTCTCTGTCACTCTGTCTTCTATCAGATACAGAAACATGTGACTACGGCTGGCATAAGTTTCAAGGCCACTGCTACAAGTACTTCCCTCAGAGGAAAAACTGGGACACAGCAGAGAGAGAGTGCCGCATCAACGGGGCTCATCTCACAAGCATCCTGTCCCACGAGGAGCAACAATATGTCAACCGTAAGTTCACGACAGGTGTAAATAATTAACAATACTTTAGATTAATGTGATAAAGATAAAAAAAAACCTAATTAATGGGAAATTTTCTCTCATAAAGCCAACTCAAGAACAAATACGTGTTTGGGTAGAGACTATGCAAGATAAGGGTTCGAGCAATGAAAACATCCACGTTATCTTGGGCTTTCTCCTGCTTTCTCTGACTTACCAGTCCTAAAATGGAAATAGGCCAACTGAGGAATGTAACTGGTTGTGTTTTACTTGGCAGGTCTTGGACAGGACTACCAGTGGATCGGCCTGAATGATAAGATGTATGACAACGACTTCCGCTGGACCGATGGTTGCCCTATGGTAAGACAGGATGCTTTCTTACATATTATCGACTCAACAAACATGGCACCGGAGCAGTGTAAATATGCGCAATGCTGTTGACAGATTTAGTCATTTAGGGAGGGTCTTTCCTTTCTGGGAGTCGCATTGCTGTTCTCATGACGCATTCTCCTCCGCCTCATGTCACTACACCCCGCTGACCGCTGTGGTAATAAATCTGATGGAGAACATGGTGTATTTCATTTTAACTCCTTTTAATGAGTATGAGCTCTGTGTAGAAAAACAAATAGCTTCCACAAAGCAAAAATAAAT
>NW_005190205.1:2841-4677 GCF_000239375.1 Pundamilia nyererei
GTGACATTTACAGCAGGATAATGCAGATGGCTCCTCTCTGGACAAAGTTTATGAGCCCATTTTATAAACCTTTCGTTTTTGCCCTTTGAGTCTGGTTTGCTCAAAATTGGCCTACATAAAGATACACTTTCTCCCTCTTGTGGACAGTAATTAGAATTGCAATTATGAAAAGGAAAAGGAAAAACAAAAGGATTTTGACTTCACTTTTTTCTAGCGAGATATGCAGCAGGCACAATATTTGTAGTGATTTGGTAACCTTTACCGTACAAGTGCCTATTGGTATACACATTGCCCTAACAAGCAAAAAATGCTCAGTTCGATCTTGGGAGGAGACGCTATTCCCTTTTGGCTTGTGTCAGGAAGGAAATTTGGTATAAAAATCTGCCAAATCAAATATGAAGAGCTACTGCTGCAGTGACCCTTCAACAGGAGTATCTATAGATAATGTCTGTAAATAGTGTCTATTTTACTAATAAAAAAGCAAAGCTGTTAGGCTTAGAATGTAGTTTAATAACAGTAATGTTTTACTCTGTTGCCTGCTCTTATTTTAGCAATATGAAAACTGGAGGCCCAACCAGCCTGACAGCTTCTTCTCTGCTGGCGAGGACTGTGTGGTGATGATATGGCATGAGGATGGTCAGTGGAATGATGTTCCTTGCAACTACCACCTCACTTTCACCTGCAAGAAGGGCACAGGTAAAAAACAAACAAACAAAAAAATCCACTTTTTAAAATTTTCTTAAGGTAAAAATGAAAACCCATAGTTCCTGTAAAATTCCTTATCAAATGCCTTTGTCTCGTCTGGTTTACAGTGGCCTGTAGTCAGCCTCCTGTGGTAGAGAATGCACGTTCCTTTGGGAAGACACGTGAACGGTATGAGATCAACTCGCTGGTGAGGTACCAGTGCCGTATAGGCTTTATTCAGAGACATGTCCCAACTATCCGTTGTCGTGGGAATGGACGATGGGATATCCCGAAAATCAGCTGCATGAACCGTAAGTGCACACTGTTGCTCTCAATAGATAGACATTACTCTGAAAAGTATGGAGTGCCAAAAGTGCCAAAACTGAAAAAAAAATATATAACATTTAGTATGTTATTTATTCATTTAACATTTTTATGCTTGCATTTATTTATAAGTTGTTACTTTTTTGCATTTTGTCCCAGCCCTGAATATTTATCATATTTTCTTAATACATTGGCATTTAACTGCCCTCAGATGCCTATTAGGAGCAACCCTTATTTCTGAAGTGCATGGTTTTTGAATTTTCAAAATTTGTCATTAAATGTTTTCTTGTTGTCCAACATTATCTTTATGGGTGAAAGAGTTAATGCTTAATTAATTCATAATTTGCTTTAAAACAGCTGTGGTTATGTTCTAAATAAATACTTTTCGTTTCGAGTTTTCATTGGCTAAAATATATTTTCCTGATCAGCCAACAACAAAATTTGACCTTCATTGTAATATTGAAGCACAGAGAACAACATATATTTTTGTGCATTTAATAAGATATAAACCTATTTACTGAGTTTGCTACTCAGCATTAATCCAATGTGTAAGATTTTGACAAATAATTATAGTTTGAGAGCTAAAATGTGATTTCCCCCCCCCCCCAACAGCCTCAAGCTATCAGAGGACCTTTATCAGAAGGCATCAGCACAATAGTCTCTACAGCATCCACAACTTCAATAACTGGCAAGATGAGTCCTTCCACTTTCGTCATCAGCTCCGACCAGGAAGGAGACACAAAATAGAACATAAGTGGAAATAACACGGCACACCTGAGACGAGAGCACGTGCCAGATGCTTGTTTGAAAAGAACAAAAAAAAAAAAA
>NW_005190206.1:0-2031 GCF_000239375.1 Pundamilia nyererei
GGTGTACAACATCAACATCAATTCAATGTCGTCTTGCTATCTGGGTAACTTCTTACCTGAAGTTCAGTTCACCTGACACTCGGACCTGCGTCTGCCTCGGGTCTCTCCTCCTCCTGCTGGCCTCCACCACTTGCTAATGTTACTGAATCTGAGGAAGCACCACCACAGCCACCACCAAACAACTGAGTTATTTTTACACACCGACCAGCATCTGGCCAATCCACCACCTTTCATTGTTTATGCTGTTACAAAGAAAAAAAAGTCACTGGGCCACCGAGCAAATGCCCAGTATGCCCAATGGCCAGTCCAGCTATGGTCGTGCCATGAGTTAACTCTTCGCGTGCCAACTGTGGCATGCATGCCTAGGGTTGCCAACCCCTGATTTATATGCTCCCTCTTGGTCATATATTCCAAAAATATAATATAAATTTTCATTGTTTTGCTGATGACACCCAGCTCTACATTTCTTCTAAACCCAGTTCATCCCTCCCACCTCCCTCCCTCTCAAACTGTCTTATTGAGATTAGATCCTGGTTCTCCTCCAATTTTCTCAAACTTAACAGTAATAAAACTGAAGTTTTACTTGTTGGTACACCATCTATCTTAACCAAATCCCACAGTTTTTCCATTAACATTGAAAATTCTCCTACCCTTCCCTCCCCTCAGGTTAAGAGTTTGGGTGTCATACTTGATAATACTCTTTCATTCCAGTCTCACATTAATTACATAACCCGTCCCTTCCTTACTCCCCATGCTGCTGCCATCCTTGTCCATAGTCTTATTACGTCCTGTATTGATTACTGCAATTCCCTCCTATTTGGTCTCCCTAAAAGGTCCCTTCATAAACTCCAACTTCTTCAAAATTCTGCGGCTCGGGTCATAACTTGCACTCCGTTAAGAGCTCATATTACCCCAGTTCTTCAGCAACTTCACTGGTTGCCCATAGAAGCCAGGATAAATTTTAAAATCTTACTTGTGTATCCATAAATCTGCTCCTTCATATTTGTGTGACCTGCTCCATATCACCACTGTTTCCCGCCCTCTCAGATCATCTGCTATTCATCTTACTGTTCCATCCTCACGCCTTGTTGCTATGGGGAACAGAGCTTTCAGTCGCTCTATTCGCTTTAGTGCTGATTTTATCTGTTGTCAAGCTCTGTTTTGCAATTTTAACTTATTTTGTGTATTTTATGACTATTGTTCCTTTTATTAATTTTGTTCTTTGTAAGGTGACCTTGGGTTTCTGAAAGGCGACCTCAAATAAAATGCGTTATTATTATTAATATTAATATAAAATTAGGAAGGAAGAACAGGGAGAGGAGGGGAAATGTTTCTAAATGAAGGTGTTTATGATTAATGAAAAAAAAAGGCCCTAAACATAATAAGTGGGTGGGCCACCCTTAGCAGCAACAACTGCAATCAAGTATTTGTAACTACCAATGAGTCTTTTACAACACTGTGGAGGAATTTTGGGCCACTCATCTTTTTCAGAATTGTTGTAATTCAGCCACACTGAAAAGTTTTTGAGCATGAATCGCCTTTTAAGGCAATACCACATCAGCCTAATTGGATTCAGGTCAGGACTTTGAGTAGAGCACTCCAAAGTTTTCACAGCGGGGTACGCCGGTGTGTTTGTAAAACGGACCCAAATCCAGAACACTGGAAGAAACTGTACTTAGCTTTAAACAAAAGGGAAGCCTTTAGCAGGGCTAATAACAAGAATGCATAACAAAACAACATGAACAGTGGTGAGAACTAAACTAAAACGGAAACTAGAAAAACTAGGAAAGACAATGATGACCATGAACATGATTTTGAGCAGGAGCATGAAAGAAACTGTGAAATACAAACATGAACTTGTTAGGATGCCTGGGTCATTGACCCAGGGTTTTGGAGTTTATTATATTATTTATTATTTCTAGTCTTTGGTTTCTTTGAGTTCTGTCTTATGGTTTATGTCTCTGTCTTCTCTAGTTGCTCTGTCTCCCCTGTCAGCTGTATCCCCTTGTCTAGTTTGTGTCTCTGTGTATC
>NW_005190206.1:2432-4675 GCF_000239375.1 Pundamilia nyererei
GAAGGAATACAGATGACCTGACACTGAACAACAGAAGACAGAGGACTTAAGTATACCTAAGTATACTTAAGCATGCCTAGCAAAGAAGTCAAATAACAAAAAAATCACTCTGGTTTAGAGGCTGGTTATTCCTCTCAGTCACTCTTCACCAACTATCTCCATCACTGCTGCCAAAACCTCTTCTTTGAAAGGTAATCTAAGGAACTTGGAAAGAAAAGCGTCTGGACTTCTTTAAATTGCTTGAAGACGTTTCACCTCTCATCCGAGAAGCTTCTTCAGTCCCTGTGGGAGTATCCCCCCAAAGAGGGGTCCTTGTGAAACCTAGCCCCACTCTATCATGTGATTTCCTGAGGTCAGATGGCCCAGGATGTGAGTGGTCATTAAGGTGTCTGGGAAAGGATCTCAAAACTGGATTATAGATGGCACACAGTTGGTGTCATAAGCCACTGCCTCTGTTAATAGGGTGAGTCTAGGTTTCACAAGGAGCTCACCCGAAATCCTGGCTGATTGTGACCCACACCCGTTTTCACACCTTGGCTCATGTGATTAGGTAGAGGATCATCAGGGGGTCCTTTTGTCCCTTTTTGGGCGATACTCGCACAGGGTTTAAATCTGGGACTCTCCACCATTTGACCTTAGAACTGAAGAAGCTTCTCGGATGAGACGTGAAACGTCTTCAAGCAATTTAAAGAAGTCCAGACGCTTTTCTTTCCAAGCTCCTTAGACTACGATGACCTGGATGACTGAGAACCTTCACAGACACTTTGAAAGGTAACAGAAGCAGTGTTGACCAGTCACCATGGCACTACTACACAAGGTAGTAGTATTATAGCATACTAGCATATAGTTTCTAGTTGTACGTCCTCATTGTCACAGGAATTGTGGGGTGTGGTATTATAGCCTGTGCCCTATATTATTCACTAGTAATTATGTAAGATTATCACATAATTACGAGATCTCAGGCCATCATAACAGATCTCAGGTCATGTTATATGTGACATAGTGCTCTCAGTTTTTTATTTTTTGTCTTTTCTTCTGTCAGTTTAATTACTTCAAACTCCAAATCAATATGGAAAGGCTGAATTCTTGGATTTTGGGGGACAGTATGAACTTCATATGACCCCAGAACTGCACTTTATAGTACCAGAGTACCAGAAACTATCATTCCACCTTTGTGTTGTTGCAAGCAGAGGAGCGAGCAAAGGCAAAAGGATGGCAAGAGTTAGGGGTGGGGTGTGCAAGGCTTCATGCTAACCCACATAAAATGGCGTTTACAAGTCTCTTTATCACAAACTTCAGGTCAACAAGGAAGACAAGATGAGGCTGCGGATCCCATCTTGGCCTTCTGGTGCTATTGGATCATAATAGAAAGCATATTCTGTCTCACTCTAACAATATGGTATGGTAACTGCACCAAATAGGACAGAACTTGACCTGGATAGTGAGAACAGCACAGGGGATCCGTATATTTGTGTTTTATCTGTTTGGGGGCACACCTACCTGCCTTCCAAGTGGTACCCCAGATACTTATTAAACCCGATTCTTTGATCCCCATGATAGAACAGAGAAAACTGACTCAGAGTGTCAAAACATTTATATATTTATTGAATCATCTTCCGGAAGAGAGAGCGCCCTGCACAGCCCAAAGCAAGTTGCAGAATCTCTAACGTTAGAAGCTCAAGATGTGTCTCATATGGTGTTATTTTGGTACTTCACACGTCACACATAGTTTCAACAACTCCTTATATGGTACAAGTTCCTCTTTTCTGTCTGGCTTCCTGTATTTATTAATATGCTTGTATAGCTCTACACTAACTTCCTGTTTTTCAGTCTGGCTGAGCACTTAGTTTGTGAGTCAAAAGTGGCCTTGCTTTACAAACCTTCATTATTAAAGTACATAAAACAATATAATCAGCAAATAAGCATTAAGAATATATATTAAATTCATGACATACTGTACCTCTCTCCATCCAAATTGCACACTTCTTCGGGTTGACCGTGAGCCCCATCTGCACTGTACAAAAAAAACCAAAAAACCCTAAAAGAAACCCAAAAACCTAATATTCCGGCAGCTGGGGCGCTAAAATAATACCGTAAAATAACAGAAAATAACTTTCTCATAAAAATACGGGTATTTTCAGTAATTAAAATATAGTTTGTTGCCCTAATTTTGCATGGAATTTTGCCTTTTCAAGTGCTTTTAAACATTAAATTAGGAACATTTTAATGTGATTAAACAATGA
>NW_005190207.1:0-4675 GCF_000239375.1 Pundamilia nyererei
CTGGGGTTGAAAGTCTCGATAAATGCAGGCGTTTCGGCGGCTACACCGGCTTCCACGAGTGTGACGCTTATTTTGAGCGATGAAAAAAATAATAAGATATAATTTTATTTTTATATTTCAATATCACAATAATCTTCCAATTTAGAACTACAAGTTAAAAAAGAACTAACATAAAATACACTTCAGCTAATTACTTTAAAAAAAAAAAAAAATTTTCCCAAACCACGCGGAGCCGCACTAAAAGGACTAAAGAGCCGCATGCAGCTCCGGAGCCGCAGGTTGCCGACCCCTGCCCTAAATGGTGGTGAACAATCTTTGTCTTCAGGTCATTTGAGAGTTGTTTTAAGACCCCATGTTGCTACTCTTTACAGAAAATTAAAAGAGGGAAACTTACAATTGACCCCCTTAAATACTCTTTCTCATTATTGGATTCACCTGTGTATGTAGGTCAGGGGTCACTGAGCTTACCAAGCCAATTTGAGTTCCAATAATTAGTTTTAAAGGTTTTGGAATTAATAAAATGACAACACATTTTGCATTTGATTTTTTTTAAAAACAATTATTGCACACTTTCTTTAAATCCAGTAAACTTCATTTCACTTGTCAAATATCACCGTCTCCTACATGATATATTTAACTGACATTTTTTATTGTAACAACCAACGATTTATACAGGAAAATAATGACTATTAAGAAGGTTGCCCAAACTTTTGCATCCCACTGTATATTAGTCATACAAAGAGAGAGAGACATGGAGACATTTGTTCCTTTATTTTCAGGAACAGGAGGAACATTTTTTGTGGTTGAGTTTTGCCTCACTTAAGGTCAAAACAAATGAAGGACCAATTTGGTCAAAACGTTTTTGACACATCAGTAGTCAGGAAGGACATACAAAAATCTTTGGACAAGTCAAACATGCAGAAAAACACTTAAAAATAAATTTAAGTTTAATAAAACTTTGATGACAAGATTAAATATAAGTTTACCTTTTTGAGCAGTTCTTCAATATGATCTTGGCAACACACAGCTCGGAACACATCACAAATGTGATGGATAAAATGAGAACCACGGTTTGGGTGTCTGTATGAAGAGGTGTCTGCACACAAACAGAATCATACATTTTTTGTACTTTAATGGTGTTTGTTATTAATGAATAGTTACATGCAGCTGGCGTACTTACAACGAGTGCTGGAATGAAAACCGATGAAGTCCTTTTCTACGTGTACTACACCAGCTTTGGCATTTTCTGATGGAGAGCCGATGTTTTCTGTGGCCAATGATTGTCTACTAAGATCTACCTCTACTACTCCCGCATTCGCTGAAACAAACAACATGACCACAAGAAACTTTACCTGTTCATCTTCAGGTGCTCCGTAGTCACACTAAAACCAATAACAACTGCATAATGTGTATTTAACAACATCACATCTAGTAAGCAATTAGTTTCTTCTACAGAAACGAGTAAATATAACATTATGCTACAAGGTAAAATTTAATCACGTTAATAATATGATTTTATTAAATTTATTTTAAATGTTTTGTTTTACACAGGTCTCTCTTGAAAACCAGATACTGTTCTAAATGAGAAACTAAATAATAGATTTCTTGCCACCACTACTACTATAAATGCTGGTAATAATAATAATAATAATAATAATGATAATAGCAATAAAAGCATGTGTAAAAGGAAGTTCAGCATGTTTTTGGTGCATGTTAGGTTAGATGATAATCACCTCCTCTACAGGCCTGAATGATGATGACCTTTGGTTTGTCTCTCAGGTCAGGACAGTTCTTTGTGTTTAGGCACTCATAAATTTTATCAATTTCAAAGTCCACCTGGTCAGAGCCAGAAATAGTGCCGAAGCCTCCATGAGACATGACAACCACAAACACACTGTCTGTCTTGATGAGCTTTGAATGCTTGGAGAACTTAATTAGAGCTTGATCAATCCCCTGCAAATAAAAAAGTTTAACATAAGTTACATCTTTGCTCAGTTTGAAAAATCAACAGACTGGAAGTGAAAGAACATGTTCTGGCTGTAAAAACTACCTCTGCAGTCAAGTCCTGATGAAGTACCACCTCATATTGCAGATGACCAAGCAGCTTGAGCATGGCTTGCTGATCCTGCTCAGCTCCGTTTCTTTTTGACATCTTACCATTAAAATCTATATTGTTGATTAGCAGGGCGATGCGATTTGACATGGAATCTTTAGTCACAGGGTAAACCTGAAAGAGCAAATAATTTAAAAGAAAGTGATCAGATTGCTTCAACAAAATTTAACTTTAATCTTTCTTTTTTTTTTGTAATGCAGTCAATTCCAAATAACAGCTTAGGACAACAGCTCAGTCAACATATATATGATATGAGAATGATATGGTGACTTACTTTTTTACCCTGGATATCATCTTTGCTCATTGCCATGTTTGACCTATAAACAAAAAATTATTTTTAGCTGGATAAATCAGTAAATCAGGGTCATTGTGCCATATGATATCTGTCATTTGGATTTTTCACTGTACGTCACAAAATTCTGTACCTTAAGATCAGAAATGGAACACAACAAGTAAATGTACAACAAGAGACAGTAATTACACATAGCTGCAGAAAATCACCATTGTGATTACCGTATTTTCTGCACTATAAGGCACACCTAAAATTCTTTAATTTTCTCAAAAGTCGTCAGTGCGCCTTATAATCCGGTGCGCCTTATGTCTCAATTAATATTAAAGTTAGAGCTGAGATCATTATCCAGGTCTGATTTTTATCTACTTTGTTCTCATTGGTCAAATATATCTATTCTACTGTTTATAGTGAATAAGTAAATACAGTGGAACCCCGACTTGTGAAAATAATTCGTTCCCGCGGGTCTTTTGTAAGTCGAAGCACCCATCGCGCGTTTTGAGTGAGACGATGCTGAACGATAGGCTATAGGCCAATTGCTAACTAGAACAACAATACGTCGTTCAAGTGGAACAGCGAAGCGCAAGTACAGACGCCAAGGGGTTGTCACGTGATTTGGAAGGCATTGTTGGTATTGTAGGCTCAGCCAACCAGAGCCGGCAGATTTGGTTAATCGGGCAGAAATATTGCCGTTCTGTGCCTTCGTAACTTGAATTTTTTGTGAAATGGGGTATTCGTAAATCGGGGTTCCACTGTATATTATAAGACCATGAAGACACAAATTAAAGTTATCATATTTCTAAATGCTAACCTCATTAAGAAATAAACAGTTTTAATCGTTTTTTTTCTGCCATGACGGCAGATGTCTTGGGGATGAGATTTAAATCTCAATAAGACTTAAAGGATAATAAAATCAACGCGTGACTTCTACTGAAATATAATCTTTAAGTATCTGAGTGATTCACAGACAATGAGTCTCCTCTGTGTGCAGCAGCTGTCCTCATAAACCAAATGGTCCTCTTACTGTGACGTTACAGCTCTCTGTGTTTCTACACTGGATAGCAGCTGCAGTTATCAACCAACCGTCTGCTGGAGGAAACAGTCACATGACTCTCTGTGGTGGAAATATCACTTCCTGTTGGAGCAGAGCCAACTCTTTGTGATGCAGTTTTTATAAAAAATCTGACTTTTACGTGTTTAATGTAAACTCCACCTGTGATAAATACTAATCTATAAAATCAGCTGTGACCTCTCTGTGAGTCTGTGAATACGAAGACTCACAGCTCCACTCGAGCTCAGACCACATTCAGTGAGTCAGTGAGTGGAGAGCAGCGGCTCCACCTCCTCCACAGACTGATGGAGGCAGGAAACGCTGCCTTCAGTCATCAGGAAGTAACAACGACTTTGAGTTCAGCTGTTGACCATCAACCAACTCTGGTGCTGCTCTCATTTAAACTCTGATCACACACTAGCAGGAAATGTCGGACACATCGTTGGTCCAGCTGTGAGTCCATTACTGTGAACTGTGGAGCGGCGGGTTTGTGCTGGAACTAAGCTGCACACGGCTGATGTTAGCCAGGAAAACATTCCACACTGACTTTAATACAAACACACACAGTCGACCGTCTCACACTTCTGTTTAACCATTTTCTGTTTGATGTTTATTCAGCCGGACGAACCCTTCCGAAGGATTAATAAAGTTACATTTAATTTAATCTAATCTAATAACTTTAATCTCAGCCAAACCGATTTACTCACGAACAAATCAAACACTGAAAAAGCCAAACAAGAACATTTTTAAGTTATCAAAGTGACTTATATATCATCTTTAACCCGAGTGGTGAAAGCCCGCGGGGGTTTGAAGACGATGTGTCGGTCGTGAACAAAATGGCTCTTAGAGCCGGATCTTTGATGTGAACAACGTGAGCCGGCTCCTTATCGCAAGCCGTGGGGTTTTTTTTTTCTTTCTCTCAGCCTCTCTCTCTCACTCTCTCTCTCTCGCACTTTTTCCCGCTTCACTCTGCACGCGAGCCTTATGCTTTGCGCTGGGCAGAGGGGGGAGGGGCGGTAGTTACACTCAGTAGCACAGGAACAGAGCCAGAGAGAGAGAAAGAGAGGCAGGGACAACAACGCCACATTAGAAAGGTATAGTCAGTGTTGGGAAGGTTACTTTTAAAATGTATTCCATTACAGAATACAGAATACATGCCCCAAAATGTATTCTGTAACGTATTCCGTTACGTTACTCAATGACAGTAACGTATTCTGAATAC
>NW_005190208.1:0-1203 GCF_000239375.1 Pundamilia nyererei
CATCTCCATTCCCCAGTAGTGCGGTTCATACCCTGGGGTGAGCCAGGACATTTATTTGAGAGTCCTTTCTAAAACAGTGAGCCAACTGCTGCCACACATCCAAATCCATGCTTGCTGGATCCAATCTAGTTACATTCATTTGTCGTATGTCACTGTGTGGCACAATGTGAACCCAAATGCAGGACAGAAACTTCAAAACAAATTTGCTACGTGTGACTCTTCTGATCCTCTACAACTCGGACAATAAATACTCACCAGATAATGAGGGGAGAAAAAACAGCTAGGAGACATAGTGGGAACAAATCGGGGATAACAAGACAAGAAAAGTAAAAGCACAAGAGAAGACTGGTTAGATAAATTAAAAGCCACGTGGTAAAAAGTGGTCTCTCCTCCTGCTTTCTATGATTGGCCATATCAACTTTATAAAAATGGTTGTGTAAAAATGTTTTAGATCTCTCTGAGAACGTGTCCATTTATCTAGCAGTGTCTTTTCTTAAAAAATGTGATTTTCTTATTCTTTCCTTTGTGTGGAGGAATAAACCTCGTATCTCCAAAGCTAAAGCCTGAATCCTCATTAGTTATGGATTATTCCCCTCCAGCGCTGCTGTTTTTGGACAACTGCCTTCCTATGCCGCCTTTGGTGATAACTTCATTCTTAGAAACTCTGATGATTTTGAACCATCTGCATTTCCCTTTTTTACTCTTCTATGACCAACAGCCATCGGCCAGCGCTGATGAATACAGTCTTCCTCGATTGAAAAAGAGGGGGATTGTGCTGTTTCAGTCAGAATCACCAAGACAAAACTCGACAAAACTTTTGGTACTGTCTCCCTCTTATGTGATAAATGTGGTGTCACAGAAGAGTCACTCTAAAGTAAAGCGCTATATAAATACAGGCCATTTACTCTCACAACTGTTTTGGTGTGGTCCTAGACAATTTCTGGAGGGCCATTTTTGAAGTTTTCTAAACAGTTTGTTAGGGACATCCAACTAGACTGGAACCTGGCCATCACTAGCTGCTCTGAGAGGACTTGGCCACTTCCATCTCACCAAAGGAAACTCCTCAGGGAAGGCATGATAAAGAGAATAATCTTACTAGATAATCTTACTAGAATGGAAATCCTATCATCACCTCCCTGTTTCAAAAGGTTGCTCAATGAAATACTACTTCTCACTAGACTTGAGCAGATTCATTGCTGTAAA
>NW_005190208.1:2539-4674 GCF_000239375.1 Pundamilia nyererei
ACTTCTCAGAGAAGTCAATGTAAAGTTTAGTTATATAGCACAGGGTTGACCTAAGTGCTGAACATTAAAATTATATAGTTACAAGTAATATTACACTAAAAATCCAGAAGATTTTAACACAATACTCAACATTTAAATAAATTAAAATGAAATAAATAAAACCAATTAATAAAATCAAAATGGACAATACAATGCAATCAACTAAGGCCCATAGCCTCAAACTTGAGAGTAGTGTAATTTTATACCTGATAACTTTGGGTTGCTGAATTTCACTGTGATTCCACATTTTCTGGGTGCCAGTTTCTTCTTATTTCTATAAATAATTATTAGAATGTAGATAAAAAAATTTTTAGAAAAAAGTAAAATATCATAGCATCCTATTCACAGTTTGGTATAATGTCTGAATTATTTATAATGCCTGAGAAATCATATATATATACATACATATATATCTATAGATAGATAGATAGATAGCAAACGACACAATTCCATTATAGAAATGAAGAGATTATGACAGTATTACCAAGACTACATGAAGTACCCTCAGAAGGTCTGCTAGATGATGTTAATGCAGCACTACAAACGATACCTACAGCCACCATTACTGCACCTGCTCGCCTGACTACAGTGGGACTCAGAGCCTTTAGTTGTTCTGCCCCGAGACTTTGGATGCACTTCCTCTTGCTCTACAGACCACACACTGTCTCACCACTTTTAAATCACTACTCAAAACTCATCTGTTTAGAATTGCATACACCTGATCTATCTTAGACCATTTTTACCTTGCTCAGTTTTTATATTTGCTTTTATACGGACAATAACCATATCCAACTTCTTAATAGCACTGAACTTACTTGTCATGTTCTCATGTTTACTTGTCATGTTCTCATGTTGTTGCTAAGGATTGTCTTATTGCACTGGAGTCACACTGGGTTAAATATTTACACTTGGGTTTTAAGGGGTATTTATTATTTTCTTCATTATTTTATTTACGGGTTGTACGGAAGCCCCAAATGCAATTTCATTGTTCTCTGACAATGACAATAAATAAATAAATATTAAATTAAATACTATACTTTTATGACTCTTTATGTCTAAATTTTATCTACCATGTTTGCTATATATACATTTTTCTTATGTTTTTTTATGGTATTGTTTACGTGTTACTGTAAGGTGACCTTGAGGGTCTGAAAGGCGCCTATAAATAAAATGCATCATCATTATTATTATTATTATTATTATTATTATTATTATTATTACTGAGACTAATAAGCTGATCAGCGGCCTGTCGAATAGTATAAATGGCTGGTACAATAGTACACTTCCCCATATGGACACCACCATTATTATGTATTATACAAATGAGGTGAACACCTCAACAGCTAAGAAACCAGTCAAAACAATGGAATGATGCAGAAAGTCGTCTTTTTTCTTGATTCCTGTTTCAACATCCCATCTGCATTCACAGTCATCAGTGACAGCTCCTTATCTAGCTAATGAAGCATAACAAACACACTGATGCAATTTTTACATAAGGTTCATAGTAGCAAATCAGTATGCCAGTTAAGTTCAGTCTTCCACTGAACAAGATATCTTTCATTCATTATTGATGTTGTGTGAGAGGCTCTTTCCCGGAAGGCACCCTAAGATTCCCATAGCCAGACACAGCATCAAAGGCTTCCATATAATCTTGTCTACTTTTTTTCTGACCTATCCACATCCCGACTCTCTACATTACATGGTTTGTAATTACTGCTTTCCCTTGCCATGCATGTTTAATTACGTCATAACTTACAACCTAACAGTGAGAGCGATATTTGTGATATCTTTATTAAGAATGATTTTTACAGTTAAAGGTAAATATTTTGCATAGAAACAGTCTTACTAGGACTAGGATTCTTTAGCTGGATGGCGATATACGATATATATCTCGATATTTTTTTTAAAGCCGTAAGGTAAGAACAAAAAGAGAGTTCTTAGTCAAAGCTGTGTCCCAGATGTCACACAGGCACTTTTATTAACATACAGCGCAGATGTTCAAGAAAAAAATACTCAGAAATAAATTATCAGCATTCATTAAATGATACATCTCCATAAATAAAATAAAACAATGTTGTTTTTGTGCATAACAAAAA
>NW_005190209.1:0-1887 GCF_000239375.1 Pundamilia nyererei
TTTTTTTTCACATTCTGTCTCTCACAGTTGAAGTGTACCTCTGATGCAAATTACTGACCTCTGTCATCATTTTAGGTGGGGGAACTTGCACAATCGGTGGCTGACTAAATACTTTTTTGCCCTACTGTACACTGAACAAAAAGCTTTGTAGCTGCATCCTGACTCCTGACACTACAACACATCACACTGACACACACATTACACTTCTTTGTCTCTGTGCTCCAAACTGTACCAACACACAGACTCCACCCAGCTTTGTGTCGATCGCAACACTGAATGAGTAATAAACTACTTCTTAGAGAAATATAATCAGCATGTAAACCAGACTGAGACTCTTTATCTCAGAATTAAACTCAGTTTAGTTCCTATCAGTTAAATCTCACCTGCAGAGACGAACACGACAAACATCAAAGTGGAGCAGACATGTCCGTGTTCTCTGTTTCTGCTCATCTGACTCTTAGTTTGTTCTAAATGTCTGAGTCTGTTGGTATTTTCACTGAATAACTGAACCTGAGCTTAAACCTGAACACATCAGATTACATTTAAGGTTTAAATAACGCTAAAGCTGCGGTTCAAACTCTTCCGTGTCTTTGAGGACGTGGCGTTAGAGTGACGTTTGGTAGGTTGGACTGAGGATGAACAGTAATAAGTGCGTCATAACAAACGAAGTAGCAAAGTTTTAGTGTTCAGTTGTTGAACGATCTCCACAGAACAAAATCAGAACCTCTCATGTGTCGTCATGTATGAACAGTTTGTGTTTCAGTCTTTGAAGCAGAAGTACTTTTTGTTTCTGACGGCAGTTTGATTCTTGTTTTATCGTCACAAACAGAAAAACTGAAATAATATGAAAATAAGTCTCAGGGAAATATTTTTACTGTGCAGCCAAAACTTCCTGTTTTATCTCAGAGTAACATCTGACCTGCAGAGACGAACAGGACAAACATCAAAGTGGAGCAGAGCGACGCAGTTACAGCAGACATGTCCGTGTTCTCTCTTTCTGCTGATCTGACTCTTGGTTTGTTCTAAATGTCTGAGTCTGTTGGTATTTTCACTGAACAACTAAACCTGAGTTTAAACCTGAACACATCAGATCAGATTAAAGGTTTAAATAAATCTGAATGTCCCTGAGGGTTAGAGCTGATCTGTTGTTCAGCTGCTCGTTTAAACTCAACACTTCCAAGACAAGCATCACGTACGGAAGATGATAGGTTTGTAGCTTGACCCTATTCGCTGGAACGTTGAGGACAATATAATTACACAGCAAAAGCATTGAACACCAAGTAGACAAAGTTCTTTGGGTTACTCATGCATGAGGGAGACCTGCCTGGAGTCAAGTGCTTTGTGTTACTCATGTCACTTGTCCGCTTCTGCTGAATCCTCTATGCATTCTCAGAAAAACAAACATTAGCAATACACATTGACCGTGGTCGGACGGTGGTCAGACGCAGGTTGACAGGTTCCAGAGGTGCAATAAAAAGACCATAAAGTTAGCCATCCATAGCTGTGGAAAGGATGTTATTCACATCATCAAAGTAACCTTCACATTGTCCCAAAAACACAGTGTAACAGCATCACCACTCATAACCTATAAACACAGTTTCTTCACACATAAACCCAAAAATCCTGTAGTAGGAAAAAACATCAGCCAGTTGTCCTGGTATAAATCGCATCATCAAATCACATGAAGAACTGTAATGCTGTAGAAAAGAAATGCAAATGTTAGCGCTGCGCAGGTGTATACACACTTTCTCACAGTTTCCTCTGTGAGCAACACAGGATAGTGAATAACACCCCTGGTAGATGCACAGACACAGAAAGTGGCATTTAAAAGGTTAAATGATCACGCAACCTTGAATGTTGCTGTCATCTTTCTGCTCCTGTAAAAGG
>NW_005190209.1:2604-4673 GCF_000239375.1 Pundamilia nyererei
AACCACTCAGTAGCCATGTCCACCAATCATTAGTGTTTGTGACATAGTCTTGTTGTTGGGCAACTCTGAGTTTTCTCAGGGTATTTAGGGCAGTGGTCATGTTAAGTGAGTGTACATTGTCTGGGATGTATGTGCAACATGTGGTGTTAAACAGTACACACAAACCTCCTTTTTCGGCTAGGACCATGTCCAGTGCAACCCTGTGTTGCATTACTGCAATGCGTAGAGCATCATTTTCTTGATTCTGTTCGTCGTTGATTTTACATGAAGCATTCAGAAAAAAGTCCAAAACGATAATTCAGAGTCTCTATTCTTAAAGCGTGTTTTCCTACCCCCACCAATGGGAAGAGTGCGTGAACAACCTTTTGTTTTTCAGTCCAAAGTTTAAATTCCTCTGGGACATCAGAACCCCACAGGGAATCATGCTTCTTGAGGTCTAGAGTGCTTCGTTTTTTCCTTGTTGTTGACGTGGCGTCCACAGTTATCTTGAAAGTCTGGTCAGATATGAAAATGGGAGCGCACTGACCCGTCCAATTCCTAGGAAGGATAAAATAGGCTTGTTGGCCACAGAACCAGGCCATTCCTTGCACCCAATAGGTGCCATTCGAGATGTTGTTGTTCTTCACTGGTCCTCCAGGACCATGTGTCTGTACTGTTTCACAGTTGGTGGTTTTTCCCATTGGCGTAGATCCAATCCGTTGGTAGAAGCATAGGGTGTGGCTCAAATTCCCATTGTTTTCGAGAAAGACTGGGAATGATCTAGCCTTACTCCTGTGGGTTTCTTTCAGGTCAACCCAGAACCATTCGTCACATGTGCCACTTGGTAGTCCTATCTCGAGAGGTTTCTCATAGTCAGTCACAATCCCCCGGTATTGATACCCAAGGCTGGCGTAACTTGCGGCACACTGTGCCTGAACCATGTTCATTCCCTTCGTGTACAAGGTGGCGTATTGTGTCATTGGGGGCATATAGGAGCAAACATAGCAGTCTTTCCTGAGTGTGCTGTCATGTATATATCGATACCATGCGTTGTTCATCCATGGGTGAATGTGGTCTTGCGTCATGTCACGCAGGTGGGAATTGTCATGTGTCCATCTCTTCTGCAGGTGATTCTGTTTCTCTCCTTCCTCCTGGATGAGTGTCAATATGCTCACCAGGAGCGCGATGCCAGCCACTATGAGGACAAGTTTCTTCATGGTGACCAGGCACACCTAGACTTCCGGTGAGTAGACCGTCAGCGAGAAGACAAAGGGCGGGTTATACCCAGTCAGCCCTTTCCTTCACCAACAGATCACCTGGAAGCTAGGGGAACCGGCGTCTAAGCGTCTGGATTGTCACTCACTTTTTTACAGTGGCATTGGTGGATCCAAGGTGGTCTTTCTGCTATTTTGCAGGCAGTTGGCGTGGTGAGTAGGACTTGGTATGGGCCCTCCCACCTAGGTGAACTCCAATTTTTACTCTGGAGCACTTTGATCAGGATCCAATCTCCTGGTTGTAACCTGCAAGACACTGGAGAGGTATCACTCGGCAGTTGGTTGTTTAGCACAATCTCTTTGTTCTCAAGCAGTTTAGTCATCCACTCTGCTAGGGTGGTTTCTCTTATAGACTTGTTAATTGGCTCACTAGTGAAAGGCAGTGGAAAAGGTCTCCCGTGAATGATTTCAAAGGGTGTGAGCTTTTGTGACCCCTGGGTCAGCCTCATCCACATCTTTACTAGACCCAAACTCTCAGGCCACGGCCTTCCTGCTTCTTCCATGCATTTCCTTAATCTCTGTTTTATTGTGCCGTTAGTTCTTTCCACTAATCCGGCGCTTTGTGGATGATATGAGCAATGATGTTTGATGCTGAATCCTAGAGCTTCAGAGACTTTGCTAATTACATCATTAACAAAATGTGTTCCTGTCAAGGGGTTGACAATTTGTTCAAACACAGTAAGAGAGAAAGGAGACACTGGCAGACCGACTCAGAGTTTCAAAGACGTGCGCACGGGTGAGAGTCTCTGAGCAGACTAACACACCGAGCACCGTTTACTCGCTTTATTTATAAGGCAAAATGGGTTACATAGTACT
>NW_005190210.1:0-1173 GCF_000239375.1 Pundamilia nyererei
ACTCCCCTGCTGCCTCTTCGGGCTGTCCCTGGTCCTCAGGGGGGATGTTCTCCACGGTCAGCACGGTATTGCCGCTTGTCTCCCGCGGGGTGAGGAAGGGGTCCAGAAACCCCATCACCGCAAAGAACTTCCATCTCCTCCCCGATCCTGCTGCAGACCCACTGCTCTTCTCCTTCTCCATCCTCTTCTCCTTGTTATATGTGTCCCTGAGGCTCTTCCACTTTCTCCTGCAGATGTCCTCTGAATAAACACATTATCTTGTTAGCGGAAAGGTATTTGTACATCAGTGGGAAAATAGAGGGACAGTAGGCGGGCTTGGTAGCTTTTGCGCGGCTTCATCAGGTCAGTCAGAAAATTCAAAAGAGCAATGAATGAACTTACCAGGTTACCCGATCTCCTCACTTATGTGCCTCCAAGCTCGGTCCTTTTTATTCCTGTCTCGGTAGAGATAGCAGCTGGCATCGTACAGCTCAGCGTGGTTAGCAACCGCATTGATGAGCCTTTCCTCCATATTGAATGAAGAATGAAGAATGAAGGGCTTTGACTGGACCTGCCCCTTTGACCTAGGTCAGAGCCATGTCACCAGGCTCCTGATTGGTGTTTGTGGCGCAAATTAATGCTGGAGTTCAGATTTTTCCAACTCGAGCAGTTGACGCGATACGCGCGAATGCAACACGAAAACTGACGCGCCAGACACGGTACACTGACGCGCCAGACACGGTACACTGTGTGAGGTCCTTTCCTTTTTCCTGCTCGGTACAGTTCAATGGGTCCGTGGGTGGCTCGCCATCTTGTTTCTCGCTCAGCGGATCAAACTCCAATTCTAGCTCGGCATTTCCCGATCCAAACCTTAATGGCCTACCATCAAAACAAAATAAAGTGCATAAACATTCGAAAATAACACACGGGTAGCCCTTAAATAACAGTAAAAGTCCGTTATTTCCAGCTTATTTAGCGGTAAATGAGGTGACGCCAATATGGCGCGCTGAAACAACGTCAAAGGCCTTTGAAGTACAGCCTGTGTGTTGTTTAAGCACGAATCCACCGTTTTTAACATAAAACAACATAAATCTGCTACCTTGGCTCTCCATTTGCATGAAATGAGCAATATAATACAACAAAACATTTCTTGCATGAAATAAAATACAATTTCTGAACTCACCAAGTCCCGTT
>NW_005190210.1:2536-4671 GCF_000239375.1 Pundamilia nyererei
AAGTGCTTGGGCTTTGTTCTCTCTCGGGATGATCTTCTGACTGATTGCTCTGCTTCGGGGTCATTTCTTTCAGTTTCATTGTTTACAGGTTCAGTTCCATTCACGTGAGTTTGAGTTGCTTCCTCATCATTAGTTTTCGTTGAATCGGATGCATTGTCCATTTCATTTTGTGTTATTTGAGCTCCTTCCTTTGCAGCTTCAGGCAAGTTTTCCATTTCAGGTGGTTTCTCCATTTCAGGTATTTTGTCATTTTCAGGTAAGTTTTCTATATCCGGTGGGTTTCCACAATCAGGTAAGTTTACAGTTTCCGTCATGTCCATGTGCTCTTGAGGAATATCAGGCACTGTCACATTTTCTGAGACTTGAGAATTGTCTGATTTGGGTTGCTCATTAGCATGATTTGACTTAGCCTTGGGAGGAAAAACTACCTCGTATTCCTCAATCGACCTTGAGATCTCTTTGGGAGGAAGTGGAGGGTAATACAGAGGGTAGTTATCCTCCTCAGAGTGGTATTCAAGTTCAGGTTCATCAGGATCAGTTGTTGGGTGTTGACGTGTGCTTGGCCGATGAGGCTTTACTTGGACTGCTGGACGACTTTCAGGGGCAGTTGGCAAAAACCCACAAGGTAACAAAAGGTCTCTGTGGAGAGTTCTAGTGGAACCTTGGTGATGCTCGGGTTTGACTCTGTATACTGGGAGGTTGTCTTTTTGACTTACAACCACGTGGACAATGGACTCCCACTTATCAGCCAATTTGTTTTTCCCCCTAATCCGAACATTCCTTACAAGCACGCGATCTCCAACACCTAAGACAGATTCAGTTACATGTTTGTCATATCTAGTTTTGTTACGTTCAGCAACTTTGCTAACATTTTTGGTAGCCAGTTGGTAGCTCTCCTGAAGGTGAGATTTGAGGGCTTTAACATACTGTGAGTGAGATTGCTGCTGGCGATGATTCAGGGGGACATTGAAGGCAAGATCAATGGGTAACCTAGGCTGTCTGCCAAACATTAACTCGTACGGCGTAAACCCTGTACTTTCATGTTTGGTGCAGTTATACGCGTGAACGAGTGGCTTAACAAAGTCACGCCAATGCTTCTTGTCTTCGTCTTTGAGTGTACCCAACATGTTTAGCAGGGTTCTATTAAACCTCTCCACAGGGTTTCCCCTGGGATGGTAGGGTGAAGTTCTGACCTTCTGAATCCCAGCTAGGTCGCATAACTCTTTGATAGTTTTTGACTCAAAGTCTGCTCCCTGATCGCTATGCAACTTCTCGGGAAAACCGTAGTGGATTATAAAGTTTTCCCACAGGGCCTTGGCTACAGTTTTAGCCTTCTGGTTGGGAGTTGTCATTGCTACAGCATACTTCGTAAAGAAATCTGTAATAACTAAGACATCTTTAGTGTTGCTGCGATCTGGTTCAATCGTCAAGAAATCAATACACACCAACTCTAGAGGTCTGGTGACTTGAATGTTTACTAGGGGCGCCGCCCTCTCTGGCAGGGTCTTTCTGCAAACACACCTGCTACAGCTTTTGATCTTTTGCTCTACGTCTGAGGCCATTTTTGGCCAGAAAAATCTGGTTCTGGTTAAATCAAGGGTCCGGTCAAAACCAAAATGACCCATGTCATCGTGAAGGCTTTTGAAAACCATAGATCTCAGACTTTCAGGAAGAACCAGCTGGTACTGTGTCTCTTCACCTACTTGTCTTTTTCTGTACAAAATCCCATTCTGCAACTCAAGTTTGTTTAACTCACGCAGAAGGATGCTAAGTCGTGGGATCTCGTTGCGTACAGTAGGAGGAGATGTTTCACCTGTTTCAAGCTGGTGTATGATTTCACTGATAGCAGGATCGTTTGTTTGACTTTGTCTTATCTCTTCTTCTGACAAGCTTGGAATGACACGAAAAGCATCACACTGGTCGAAACTGTCGGGAACAGCATCAACAGACATAGACAGTGAAGTTACGAGTGGGCAGGCGAGAGCATGGTCTGTGTCAAGAGACTGGACTAGATGTTTCTCACAGATTGCACTGACAGCTTGAGTGGGAACGTGAGTGAAAGGATCGGTGCCAGGCAAGTGGTGTTGCACAAACTGACGGATCCGCTCCTGTTCCTTCAGGGAGACAAGGTCATT
>NW_005190211.1:0-1085 GCF_000239375.1 Pundamilia nyererei
GGATAGGAACCATTTATTAAACTTATTAAACATTTCATGCTTCATATAGTATGTATTTGTGACCTATGAAGTTTTTCCTAATTTCTATCATATATAAAATGTTAGAATAATACAGTTTTTTTGCATGTTTTTTGGTAACAATGATAAACATATGGAATACACACTTAGTTGTTAAGTGATGTCATATATGCATTGTGGAGGAGGAATCAGCTGGCTCTCCAGAGAGTGGACAGATTCTGATGCTGCTGTCTTGCAGTGCAACTAGTGACAGCAGTCCATGTTCTGCTCTGCAGTTTCACTGAGCTTGAGCAAGCAGACTATGAACACTTGAGTTGAATCACACTATCTCCCCCAGGGACCTGAGAAAGAGTGACGCCAATGGCTTTGTACAGAGGGCTATAACTGCTGCCAACGTCTACAACAACATAGTGAAATACGTTGACGATGCCAACATCACCTCACTCACCACCTTCAACTTATCCGAAAGAGCTGAAGATGTATGTCAGATCATGCAGTTTTTAGGCATTCGTTTACTGCATTCAACTTTCTATCAGTCCTTGTTATTTTTCTTCATACATCTGTCTTTTAGGCCACCAGTGGGATCAATGCGCAGCTTGAATACCTCATAACACAGAGTGACAATGTTTTCAAGGAATCTGTCACACTGCATTCAGAGCAAATTGGTATGGAGCTCAACAGAATTATATATTGCGGACATATTAGTCATATTTCAGCTTTATATTGTTCATAGTATTTTTGTTGTCTAATACATTTTTCTGTAACAGAGCTAAAACATGAGGTGACTGACAAGCTAAAATACATTGAGGAGACCAAAGAGACCATGGAAAACAACGTGAAAAAACTCTCAGAAATTGTGCAGGACATCAGTGAACTCCAAACAGGTAAGAATATACTTTTCTTATACGTTTCAGAAGGAGGCCCGTGGCGTGTTTAAACTATAGTTTATTGCACAGACTGGAACAGTTGGAATAGCTAACAGGGCAGACCTTGCTAGGTTTTCCAATTGAATGTGTGATAAAAATAAATAAATAAATAAATAAATAAATAACACACACACAAAAAAA
>NW_005190211.1:2850-4670 GCF_000239375.1 Pundamilia nyererei
GTGAAGTTATTAAATAAAAATGGTAAAATAGTAAATATAGCAATACAACACAAAAACAGAAAGCAGAACCACAAACTGTACCTACAGACTAAATAAAGCTAACAAAATATTAATAAGAGAATATAAAAGATGATGATATATGATCATGATAATTAAAGAGCATTGAGGTTAGCTTTAGCTAGCCTGTAACTAAGGCCCAATCAAACAAAATGTTGTTATACCACAATATTTAGAGGAATTGATATTAGTTAATAAGAACAACCCAAGTTCCTTACACCTTAAACATTTGTGTGTGCATAAATTAAAACATTGACAAAACTGGCAAATATTTGACTCTGTAGACTTCCCATGAGAAATTATTTGGGCTTGTTGTACAGCCAGAGGAGCAGGGCACCTTAGTCATCGAGCTGACCATGAGTTGACCACGAGTTGACATCCAGTTGACCATGAACTTTTCTGTATGCCACTGTATTCTGGAGTCAGATGTGAGGCTGCCTGTCCAATAGCTAAAACTTGGCAGAGACTCAGTCATGAAACAGGACAATGATTGCATCACACAACAAATCTACAACAGCTAAAAAAGAAAAGAATCAGTGTTGCAATGACTCAAAGTCCAGACCTCAACCCAATTGAAATGCTGTGGTCAGACCTTAAGTGAACTGTGTATAGATGCAAACGTCAGTCAACTGAGGGAACATTGTAAAAAGTAAAAAAAGAGTGGGCTTAAATTCTATACGATAATAATCTATTGAATCATTAGGTATACATAGTTTTCACACATGGTTTCTGTATTTCTGCTTAATTTTTGTTTTTCTTTAAAATTTTAGAAATGAAATTTCTTCTTACCATGTCTACACAGGTGACCCCTACAAAAAGAAAAGAAAAGTAAAAACTGTCCACACACCCGACGTGTTAGCTTTGTTCTCATTTTAAATTCTGAAGTAGTATTTCAGCATCCCCTCTTGACTATCAAAATTCTTCCCTATAATTTTTCTACTTAATAAAACCCTTCTACTCCATTCCACTACTCCAGTTAAAATTTTCACACCAGTCATTATGAAGCTGTAAACCTTTTTAAATTCACGTTCTGCTATCAGATATCAAGATGATAACTGCTAAACAAAGAGAACTCAGTTTCCTTTATTTTCTGCCCCAGGTCCAGGTCTCCATGAAATTTAACGGACAGTCCTCAGTGGAGGTTCATCCTCACAGCAATTTGGAAGAACTGAAGACAATGACATCCATCAGTTTATTCATGAGGGTGGACCCTGACAAGGATCCCATAGAGGACCGAATCATCCTATACTTGGGAGACAGAAATGTGAGGAATCCAGGCAGAATAAATTTTGTTCCTTTCTCTTTCTGGGTCATCAGTTATGATAAAATAAATGCCAACTTTCAAAGATGAAAAGGAGCTTGTGTGCATGAATAGCATGTTGTGATCATGAGAACAGAAATGACTTTGAATGGCTTTGAAAGCACCCATTTGCCCCCTTCAAAAGATGTCCAAGAGACGCCTGAGACAATGGTGCATCTGTGTGCCTTCAAAGTTCATTTACATAAATACTGTTTTCCCCTGCCTGCCAGGGTATAGAAACAGTACAGCATACCCAATGTGGGGCCTCTTTGTTCTCTTTAACAGCGCCTCACCTTGGTGATTTTACCATCACTGTAATCTATGCAGTGATGTTTTTCACTGTGGAATAATAGGCCCAGCAGTAGTTGGTCACAAATGATGCATAGTTAAGCTTTTGAAACCACTCTACACTGAAATAAAGTAACACCACACAGTTGGAAACTCGTACCACCATTATAACATG
>NW_005190212.1:0-1818 GCF_000239375.1 Pundamilia nyererei
ACTGACATCAGATGAAGGTAAAGTGTTACAGTAGAAGTTTAGTACCTCCCACTCGACCATGACCACTCTCATCATGAATGTCTGACTGTCAGCAGACAACTCTGAGGATGTTTGGATGAATGTGGAGCTGAAACAAAGTGTTGACAGATGTTTGTTTCAAACAGGAAAATGAGCAGAAATAAATCAGCTCTGAACAAACAGCCGCCTGTCATTCTTCTTCTTCTTCTTCTTCTTCTTATTATTATTATTATTATTATATATCATATATTATTATTGTCTGTGCAGACAAACATATGCTGTTCATTCACTCAAACTAATCTATTCTGTGTTTTTCTACGTTCAATAGAAAATCTTATGTGCTGCGTTCACTGACTCCATCCTCTCTGACTGTTACTGAAACTCAGCAAAGCCACAGACTGACTGCAGCGGCGTGAAATGGAGAGCTGTGATTGGTCAGAATGTTTGTGACAGCCAGTCCCTGTTGGTGGGAGGCGGGCTGTGAACCCTCAGGCGCACAAACGCCTCCTTGTTTTTTCCTTCTTTCCCAAAGTTTTTCTCTTCTGAACTTTGTGCCTGACGCTCTGCGTTAAGGTAACGTTAGCAGAGTGTAATGTTTCCTGGCTAACATCAGCTGTGTGCAGCTTAGTTCCAGCACAAATCTGCCGCTCCATAGTTCACGGTAACGGACTCACAGCTGGACCAAGAGGCTGACCGCGCCCTGAGCTCTGAGTGAGTGAGGCCGCTGTACGTGACGTGGAAACAGATGTTTCTTTGTTTTTAAGAGAGAAAAAAAGTTTTCCGTTAGTCTCTGTGTTTCAGGCTCTGTGCTCTGGGTGTTTGTGTAGTAATCCTGAAGCTCCTGAAAGAAACCACATGAAAAATGTAAAGTTAAAGTAAAGCTGTTTGTCATCGTGTGACTGCGATAAAGCTACAACAGTAACGCGCATTCCTCCGCAGCGTCATTACGTCACTGAGCAATTCAGCAGAACAGCCAGAAACTGGCTGAAATTCTGAGTCTGCAGCCTTAACTGTCCATAGGGCCGCGTACTCCAAGGATGTGCGAGGCTTGTGAAATGGGACGTCTAGCCTCAGTCTCGCTGCCCAGGTTGCCTAGCAACCATGATACTAACAGCTGGAAACGTTTCATACAGCTTTGTTTGACAGAAATGAAGGAGAACATATTTAGTTCATTTGTTTCTACATGAGCTGTGATTTGATGAGTATCTGAGGCTGAGACCACAGGACTGTGAAACATGATTGTTGGGCTTCATGTCTGTGCTGAACAGTCGTTTAAGATTAGCTGTAAATAACAATTAGTTGATGTTGTTCATGAGACTAAAGTCATCTCACTGTGGTGATGTAAATATAATATGGCCAATATTATAGTTATTATTTCAATCATTATTAGCTATTACAGCAGTGAACATGAACTCTGTGTCAAATACTGAGCTTCAGTACAGATTCAAGTTGCAGTTATTTATATGTCTTATCACCTTAAATCTTCAGTCAAAGACAAGTATCTGTGACAGTTGTTAAGGTTCAGATATTGAGGAAGGAGAGTACAAACAACCATGGTCCAAAAGATCCTGGTCAAACAAGGATTTTAATGAATACACACGTGTGGGAAGAATAATCTGTACTCAGACAGGGATTGATCTTCAACTTAATCAAAGCATACACAGATTTTTATAGCATCAGGGTTTGAATTAATGACGCCCCTTCATGGGTCACAGATATATTTTATACATAGATCAGATCAAAACCACAATGACTTTTCACACAGTTTGAAAGAAGATCATCTTCTATTTTCATGGCCGG
>NW_005190212.1:3581-4667 GCF_000239375.1 Pundamilia nyererei
TGAAACGTCTTCAAGCAACTTAAAGAAGTCCAGACGCTTTTCTTTGCAAGCTCCTTTGACTACGATGACCTGGATGACTGAGAACCTTCACAGACATATGTGTTACTTTGTTAAAGCAATGATCACACTGCAGATTATATTATGCTGGTAATAATGATTCTTTAACAATAGCAGTAAAATAATTTCCCTGCTCCACACAGTGTATATATAGATGTATTATATATAAGAAACAATTGTTCGTTAAATATGTTGGCATTATTACATTTGGCTCAATGCTTACATATATGTGTAAAAACAAAATGTACGAGCTGTGAAAACTGTGTCTGATAGAATGAAGAGCAGAACCTGAATAGATATGCACCATTTATACTCAGCTTCACGAATCAAAAACCTTCCCGTGTCCACAAATATCTAAAACATTTCTCTCCATCACACATGCAGTTTTGAGACAAATTTCATGCTGCCAGCTTCGTGTAGCTTTCCGCAAACTAAGCTATGTTTTGTCTTAAAGATAAATCTATTTATCAACACTTTAATTTTTTCCTCAAGGTTTTTTTTTTCTGTGGCTGAAAAACTGTAACAGTGATGAAAAACTCAGTGCTGTCATTGCTTATATCAGCATCATCCGGTGACTCCAAGCTTTTCACTCTTTAATATTTTATTTACATTTTCTGAGTAGCATTAACATTTGTTAGCTTAGCTAGCAGAGCAGCTAGCAGTTAGAGTGTGAACTCTGTAAGCAGTCAGCTTGGTCCTGGACATTGTTACTGACATAAAGCTGCAGCCATGTTTGACCTTTGTAGAACTACAGTAATGGAGGATTTGGAGGCTGAACTGGGCTCTGTGACACTTTTTGTAATGAACTGATGAAAGCTGTGTCTCAGATGTTAGTCCAACCCATCAGACATGACCTCTGCAGCTCTCAGCTGATGTGCACATGAATGATTTGTTTCCTCTGCAGGTAGAAAGTGTGTGTGAGCTGAATTGAGCAGCATGGATCAGTGTGAGGACAGAGAGGAGGGAGCCCCTCCCTCTAAAAGCACTCTGTGTGGGGAACATGAGAGCCAGACCAAAGCTCAGAGGTGA
>NW_005190213.1:0-4666 GCF_000239375.1 Pundamilia nyererei
CTTTGTGCATATTCTCTTACATATGATAAGTCAACATTGAAACACCTGCGGCTTTTAGTCAGGTGCGGCTAATGTATGTACAAAACAGGATTTTCCCCTGATTTTAGCTTGCGCGGCTAATATTCAGGTGCGCTTTGTAGTCCGGGAAATACGGTAGATTCTTAAATGTTTACTTTGGTTTATTTCAACAGATCAAAAAAAAGGCAGACATGACAACAGTGTCATTGAAGATGACATCATGTACAGTGACATCAAAATATCACATCATCAACAAGAGCCAATCAGTCAAATCAGAGGTAGATTTTTTTCATTTATTTTTCTTTGGTGGAAATTGGATGGGGAGAGGGAGGGGTTCAAAAACATTAAGCACAAATCTGTATATATACATCTTCTTAGAGTCACTACTAATAAAATAATTATTCTTTCATGATTTTAATTTCTACAACAAAAGGCAAAAATGCTCAGAACTAAAAACAAAATCTATTACATATAATTAATACATCCTGCCAAATTAAAGTTTTTAGGCATCAGGTTACATTTATATTAAATAAATTCTAATGAGATATATAAATAAAAATAAATAAAACAGTAGACATAAAAGCTGATTATAGATCTTATTTTATTGTTGTTGTTGTTCCTTAAGTTGTTTATTGATTTAAAAATATTCCTGAAACATCGAGAGAATATATGATTTATTTACATATTTGGTCGCATGATTTTAAATGTTTTTATTTGAATGTAATTTTTTTCTTTCAATAATTACAGAAAAGTTTTTTTCTCCTACCTCTTCCTTCTTTTTTAAGTTATGTTAGAGCTACATTGTCCGAAGTTTCTATATCCCATTTGAAACACGAAAACTCTGATTCATGTTAAAGTTCACAGAAGTATCAAAATAACTGCCCAACTGTCTGCCCAGAGGTGTTACAATATGGCAGCTTAGTGGTCAGATTTACATTTAGGAAGTGTTTGGTGCAATTTTACAATGTGGGAAAGAAGTGAGGATATTTATTATTATTATTAGTTTGGATTATGAGGAAATTTCCTCTGACCTTTGACACTGTTATGTCATGGCCTAGATGAAACCACAACCCAATGGGGCGATCGTGGCTCAAGAGTTGGGAGTTCGCCTTGTAATCGGAAGGTTGCCGGTTCGAGCCCCGGCTTGGACAGTCTCAGTCGTTGTGTCCTTGGGCAAGACACTTCACCCGTTGCCTACTGGTGGTGGTCAGAGGACCTAGTGGCGCCAGTGTCCGGCAGCCTCGCCTCTGTCAGTGCGCCCCAGGGTGGCTGTGGCTACAATGTAGGTGCCATCACCAGTGTGTGAATGGGTGGATGACTGGATATGTAAAGTGCTTTGGGGTCCTTAGGGACTAGTAAAGCACTATATAAATACAGGCCATTTACCATTTTTTGTAACCCTAATTTCCCTCAGGATGAATAAAGTATTCTGATTCTGATTCTGAATCCAACACAAAAAATGACCCCCCCAGTCAAGGACCAATGCCACAGCAAGTTTTACAGTTTCACAAAAAACAAAGTGTTTTACTCATCTTTAGAGGAACATCAGAGTGGGCACAGCTAACACATGAAAACTTTCTAGAAAGGCTTCCCACGCTACAAAAGTGGATTATATGCAATATTAACAATCTGTAACAAAAAAACCAATTTAGCTCTTCTAGATGTGAAAACTTCATCACACAAGTAAACACAGCCTGATTGGAAACAGGATGTAGGCAGGAACAGCCAGTCTTATAGTCGTCACCATTCAGTCTCCAACCAATGATCAGCTTCCAACATCATGTGTGGAGGAGTGAATGCAATACACAGAATGATGACATTTAAATAATTCAGACTGGGTTTTAGGATGATGGAGTTACATTCATGTTCAGGAACATGATTTTTTAACTGTTATCATATAATGGAGGTTTATACATGAATATTATAAGGAATTACAAGGACATTGCAGACAGCTTGGAAGTATAAAAAGTGTGTGCAATCATATTAGTCAGATGTGATCATGTGTTTTAACTCTGTACTTACTTGGTGTTGTTCACTGTGAGCTGTTTGTGGTCTGTGGTTAACTGAAACAAACAGCTCTGCAGTCGTCCAGCATCCTGTTTCTCATTATAGAAACGTGTAGGCAGCAAGTGTTTCACCACAGAGCTGCTGGTTTTCAAAGGAGAAAGAAAAATGTAGATTATGTAGAGATCGTTTCTAAAAGCTGTAAACTCTGCACACAGACTGTGAATCTCAATGAGATTTCCTACAAATAAAATCCAGTTAACTGCATTAATTATTACAGTATTCTTTTTTTTTTAAAGAATCTTTACTGCCTCATATTTAATAACCACCTACATTTTTAAATTGTAACCAAATTAAATTAGATTTAAAGTTTATTGATAATCCTCTATGTGTGTTTGATTGTGCAGACAGTGACCCAGCTGCTGTTTACTCAGCAGTGAGAACTGGAGACGTCACTTATGGACAAATCACCATCAAAGACAAGAAGAAAAAATCAAAGATGAGAGGTACAGCTGCTCTTCTGTTGTGGTTCAGTTCAGCCTGGATCTGAGGCTTTGCTTTAAGCTACGTGCTAACATTAGAATGCTAATGGTACAGTGAGAGAAGGGGAGGGAACCAACGATGACAGATACTTAGTTACGGAGCCCTGCAAGGGACATGGGAGAAAAAAAATTGAAGATGAACTTTTGCGAGATCTCACCAAAGTAAATCAGGAGATATTGTAAAATAGGCCGCATCGTTTGAGGATTTTGTTAAAGTTCATCTTCAGTAATGATTGAGAGTTTGAAAGATTTGCTTTTACGGGAAAAACCAGATAACTGCACCCTGGGAATTTCACTCAGCAACTAAATTAAAAACTGTGACATTTCTCAAGAAGGCACTCAGGTCCATTATGTCACGGTTTGCCGGGGCAAGCCACATGGAATAATTAACGGACCCAAGATGCAGCACAACTTGCGGTGAAGGAGCTTTATTGTGGAGCATGCACACACAACAAATGCAAGGGTGGCGAGAACAGAACAGAAAACCTAATCTGGGAAAACTAAGCAAAAACAAACCTAAAAACGGAGAAGCAGGGAGACACGGGAAATGATGCAGAATGACTCAGCGAGTGAACACAGATGGACGGATGGAGATAACGCAGACGAACCAGCAACTACTACGACAGAAGACACGACTTAAATACACTCAGAGAAACACAGGGAGATTACACACAGGTGGGGGACAAAGCTGGGAGAGATTAACGTGACGAGACAAGGGAGGCAAACTGAAAACACTCACATAAGACGCAGACCTTCACAATAAAACAGGAACTTACACATGCAAGGACACAGACTAAGAAAGGCAGACTTAACACAGGAATACAGAACAGAATAAACACTAAACAGAGGAAGAACAGAACCAAAATCACAATAATAGAAAACCCAAAACGCTGGGTCAAAAGGACCCAGGATCATGACACATTATACCTCAGACGGAGACATGATTCAGATCATAAAGATATTTGTTTATTAACCATTTTATAAAACAAAACATGTAATGAAACAACTTTCAGCTCAATTGCATCTATGCAAACGTCTATTTTATGCCTAAATATACAGTGGACCCTCGTTTATTGCAGGAGATCTAAAAATAATCTGAAATCTGGTCTTTAAGTCTGACGTCATTAGCCATGTCCGGGCCCAAAATCTGCTGCCGGTCCCAAAGTCAAACGATCACTGCAGCATCACTGAGATGTGAAAAACTGTCTAAATTCCTTTATCTTGAATAAAATGATAAGTGTGGCTGCTCTACCAGGTGTAACGATTAATTTTAACATCCAGGCATCCATGAAAACAGAATTTATTAAATTTAACAATGTTAGAAGTTAGCAGGGCGTTAGCTTGCTAGATTTCTGAAACAAATTCAAACATACAGCTCTGCTATCACTTCCAACATAAATGAAGACAGAAAACTAAACAGTGGCATTTGTAGGGTTACTGTAGTTGGACTGACTGGTATATAATGATGTGCTACGTGATTGCTAGCAACACAGCTATGTTAGCATAAAATAAAAACTGTGAAGCTGGAGGACGAACACTAACTCCATAAAAGTTAATGTAAGTGTTCCCGATGGTTAGGGATAAATGTAATTGCGTGGCAGGATGCTGTAAATGGACCAAACTTCAGTAAGGACTGAGATAATCCATCCACAATATGAGGTTAGTCATTATTATACTGCTGCGTGGGCTGGGCTGTAGTTACAGCGTAAGGTTTTAAAAACTGAGCTTTAAAATTCTTAGCAGTAATAAAAATGAGAGGGGCCGACAGTGATCACTGACTGGTTTTAGGAGCTTGTTGAGATTAAATAGAACAAGACACAAAACATTAAAACATGTTAAAAGCACAACAGCCTTATTAAACGCAGAGCACTTTAGGCCTGGAATCAGAATTTGTCACGTCATCACTTAAAGACCAGAGATCCGCGAAGTAGTCAGCTTTATTTTTTTACAATTACAGGGAGTGCAGAATTATTAGGCAAGTTGTATTTTTGAGGAATAATTTCATTATTGAACAACAACCATGTTCTCAATGAACCCAAAAAACTCATTAATATCAAAGTTGAATGTTTTTGGAAGTAGTTTTTAGTTTGTTTTTAGTTTTA
>NW_005190214.1:0-4664 GCF_000239375.1 Pundamilia nyererei
GTGATGAATAACTGTTTTCCAGTATGTTGTTTTGATATGTTTTTGTTGCATTCTTGATTTGTTTTTCACCGAAGCAGCTAATAAAGCTGATGGAATACAATTTGGCCTCTTTCCTGTTAGATTCTATAATAGAATGAAACAATAATGCCAGTTATAAATAAAGACAATAAATTGAATGAATTATGAAAGACTTCTTTTACTTCTATTACATCTGAAAATGTTATGTAATACTACAACCTGAAAGAACAAATAGATTGCATTTGCCTGTACAGGAGATAAAGAAAAAAATGTAACAACAGCTGTGAAATGGAATAATCCAAATCACCAAAGTAAACTGGACCTGGGCTTGTTGCAGGGATCTGAAGTTACTAAACATCTTGTGAGTGTATGCAGTCACACTTAGGACCATATAATAATAAATATGTGCGTGATGAAAGTTGGGCAACACGCTAACGTCCTTACAACACTCTGTATGCTCGTATGTGTCTGACCCTTTCACTCCTTTGATTTTTTTCCTCGTACTTTTTTAATGCCTTTTCGTCAACTCTGTTCTTTATTTGTTGGGGCAAATAAAATGCAAGTAGGGATTAAAACCGCAGAATTAATGATTACCGGTCCTGGAAATACTAGCGCTTGATGCAGTGTTTTGATTTTGTTGCCACTTGTACCCACAGTGCAATGCGCGAAAGTCACATGGTCTGTCAATCTCTATAGCACACAGGAGTATTAGCTTATCACGTACACGTTGGTAAGTTGTCTTGTGGCAACTGACGAACTGAAACAATGACCGCGCTGTGTGTGTAACAGCATGACAAACATTACCTGTCCTTTGATTAAATGCACAAGTAGTGCCTGGTCATAGGTGCAAGCCCTGGCCGACTAATTCAGAATATTGTGGCTAGAGCAGTAAGAGGGGCTCATTCTGTTAGACTCAATATCCATTTCCTCTTCAGAGGACTCATCAGAGGACTCCTCTGTATCTGACTGGCCTTGTTCAGTGGGGGGGACAATAGTTTGGGTCCTCTATATCTTAGATGATAGATTCTGAGTCAGTGCCTCTGATGGGCTCTTCATCTCATCCATCCTGGATCATTTGTAGGCCACAGGGATCCTAGCTGGCCTCATAGCAACCATGTCACTTTAGATATAAAAAAAAACATCAGAAAGGACAATGTTTGAAATGCACAGGAAACTATAAACAGGGCTGCACATAAATGGTCCGCAGGTGCGCATTCGCTGTCAAAATAAAAGATACCAATAAAAGGTACCAGATAAGAAGTTGGGACGCTCGTTTGCGTACATTAGATGTTCTGGAGGAGGACAGGCATTTGTTCAGAACTCTTAAAGATGTCGAAAAAGCAAGCTCCGTAAGCAATTACTTTGGTGTTCCTCCACCGCAAAAGAAGCGTGTATTCTCTGAATTTCCGGGAATACTTTTATTTTGACAGCAAATGCGCACCTGCGGACCACTTATGTGCAGCCCTGTCTATAAATCATGTATGTTACTATGTAAAAATTAATTCCTGATCCATCAGAAGTGTAAGTGGGACAGTCAGAGGTGCTAAGAATGAAAGTTTCATAGAAGATTCCACAGGAACTGCTTGGAGTCATTTTTGACCCCACTTGTGGAAGAGTGGGGTAGTGATACAAAAACTGCATTTTTTTTAAATTAATGAAAAAATAAATAAAAATGCCTCATGTTACAAACATATTTTATGAGGAATACCTGGAATATGAATATATTACAACTTTTCATTTTAAAGATTTTTGAAGAAAAACAACCCATGGGGTCATTTTTGATCTAAGGGTTAAATTATTACTCATGATTTAACATTGTCCAGACATGGCTGGTAAGGACATGAGGAGGAAACAGTGACAAAAGGAGCTGTGTGAGGCTACTAAAGGCAGTGGATCCCTCAGCAGCTGGATTACAAAGAGCACGGGTAACATTAACACCTGTACCAGTTGTTGGAGAGGTATTCCAGGAATGCTTTGCTTCTATAACATTTTTATGTCATCATTTTATTATAGATTAAGTGCAAGAGTTGTTAAGTGTGGATAATTAAATAATAGTTTATTGCAATACCAAGTTGTGCCTTGTTCTCAGATGGACACCAAGTGGAGAGTGATAGATGAGATGAGGGGATGTAAGGAGGAAGAGAAGCAAAGAGTGATTCATAGGCAGAGTCGAATTTATTTCTCACAGTTTTTTGTTGCCTTATGGTTCCAAGCACTGTCACCAATCTTTGCATTTTGTTATTATCTCATAACACTTGTTTAATCAGCTACCATCTCTGGACTTTTTAATGTCTACAGTCTCAAATAAGCCCTGCCCTCCAGCACTATCAGCAGCTGGAGCAGCAGCAACTCCTCAACAGCAACATTGCACCCATCAGGTAAAACATAGGCTACGTTTGCTTTGCCTTGTCGCACCTCACAACAGTGATATAGTATGATGCGATCCCATATTAGACTCTTGATGAATGTGTGTTGTTGTTATTCTGCCTGGTTCAATGTGCCCCTTTTTAACTTTGAGCTCCCGCACCTTTAAACGTCTCTGCACGGCCCTGCTGCACTTGTTTATAGCGTTCATAGCATATTCGTTTTTTGCATATTGTGAAATCTAGTTTCTAGCCTGCCATAGAGGGAGTGTTTTACAATCTCATAGTCTGCAGAGTTTGAAGTATCTCATTAGTCATTAGTTTGAGTATCTCCAGTGGTTATATTTATTCCTCTCGCTTTCTGTTCATGATTAGTGTGTTTGTGTTTGACTATTGTTCCCTGTGTGTCACCTTTGTTTGCTGTAAAAAAACAAAACACTGATCTTCTGAGCCTCCAAGTGTTGTCTTCACTTGAGGCCATTCACCTGTGTTGGCCACCCGATCGTGGCAATAGTAAACATAATTAACAGACCTACCAAAACCAAAAAGAACCCAAAGTTTCTGGCTGTAGAAATAGACCATGACGAAGACAAAGAAAAGCAGCTTTACCTCTCAAATTTTTATTTTCTTGTTTCTTTTTGATGATGATTTGTCCATAAGTGACCTCGTCTGTTGTCATTGCTGAGTGTACTTCAGCACTCTCTGCAGAATAAAACACATATGAAATTAGCATAGGTTATGTAGTTGTTGGCAACTGCTGCTGCAGAAATATTTACACAAAAAGCATTTGGATCACTAATAAGTCACTGACAGTTCTATGTTTAACCTCCTAGGACCTGGCATCCACATATGTAGACATCACATTTTGGGTTGTCTAGACCAAAATACAACATTTAGCTCTAAAAGGGCCTGATATCTGCTTACGAGGACATTACTGCCACTGTTCTATTTAAAACGAATATCCTCATATGTGGATCTGATTTTTCACAGAAATATAAATCAGGTAAAAAAAATCGGGTAATTCTTTTTTTTTCTTTTCATATTAATCAGCCCATATAGCAAAGAGAAATTAAAAATGCATGCCATGAAAGAGTTTGGGTCTTAGGAGGATACAGAAAACACGACTACTCATGACAAGGATGCTTGTATTGGATCACCATATCAGAAGGTCACAAACCACCAAAATAATTAACTTTATACAAGTTAGATTCAGAATTTAAATATAGATAGTGAGATAAATAGAATTTAGTTCACCTGTGGTTTCACACCTGCAGCTTCTTTTTTTTTTTTTTTTGGTTTCTTAAATGCTAAACAGGATGTTGAGCAACTGCAAAGATGTTAGCGTATGTTAACCACAGACCACAAATACACAGTCCAGCACAGAAGAACAACAGTCAACACAATGCATCAGACTGCATTTGATTACAATGATCAAGTTGTTCCATTTATGACAAAAGATATAAAACAAAGTACAAAGATAAACTCTGAATAAATAATAACAGTTCTAAATTCAGAGTTAAACTAAAATTATTTAATTCCATCAAATTTGTAAAATGTTTGTTTTACTGTTACAACAACAGAGGTTTTCTAAAATCACTTAGTAGTTATGTATGTTGCATCTCTGAGACAGATATTTTTAAAACTCTAATCTACATGAATGGATTTAGGTCTAACTTTTATTAGATAGAGCTGGTAGGAAGTGCTAGGATCCAAAATTGTCCCTGACCTTGGTTCAGTCCTTTGCTGTTGGTGTACATTCGTTTCTTCTAACAGGGGGGTTCATATTTGAACTATTCTAATAGGAAAGAGGAGGTATACATTCTTCCATGTTGGCAACCCATCTGTCTGAGAAACTCTGACCTCATCTCACCTGGCAACTTACTTAGAAGTCGCTCTACATGTGATTCATATCTTAACTCAGTTTCACTGTCAGGGCCCAGAGTGCTGGCATTGAGAGACCTGATTCGTAAAGCAAATCCCTTAAATGCTCCTTTAAATCTCTCTATTGAATGAATCCATCACATCAGCAATCTTAATGAGAGCTAGCTTATGTAGCTTATTCGGTACAGCCATTGTGTCAGAATGGGGGAATTGAGAGGTCAGATAAGAGTCTGCTAATAGACAAGTTTCTTCCAGTTTTAGATGCTCCATTAGTATTACATATCTAAATAACTCTCTAGAATCAGAAGCCAGGGGAACATCAAGAGCCATCTTAAGTCTGGTAAACTCACTTGGGTTCTTAGTCATGATCAGTGTAGGGACTAACACGTTATTAAGTAACAC
>NW_005190215.1:0-1954 GCF_000239375.1 Pundamilia nyererei
TTGGCTCATTATTGTGAACTAGAAACAACTTTGTGATATTTTGTAACACCTTTGCTTACATGTTTCTAGTTTCATCACTGGTATCATATTTTGCTTGCTGTACTACTTGCACAGTAGTCCCATGACCACTAACAGATGCTTCTTCTTTTCTGTTCTCTCACCTTGTCCAGAGATGCTCGGGTCTTTGCACTCCTTTATTGACGCCTGGTTATCTAGCCGGATCTTCACCTTGCCACTATGAGCCTTGTTGTCCAGAACTATCTGTAAAAGAGAGAAGAAGGTTTTAAATGACGCACACAGCTCGGCCTGCGAACACAGCAGCTGTTCAAACCTGTTTGCGAGCGGCAGTCAACTGGAACTAAAGAGTAAACTTACACGGCTGGTTTCATAAATGGACTGCGCTGAGGCTGGTTTGTTTGTTTTCACTTTAACTCTTTCCCCCATATTCTACAACCTCCCCCTGTAGCTTCGATACCCTAAGTTATATCAGTAAAGACTTGGTTTGACAACCATTAGAATAGTTTCTGGGTTCTTCCAAGGGTAGATGTATGGGGAAAGACCACCCTCACTAAATTCTAATGCACAGCCTGTAATGTTTTTCTAGCCTTGACAAATGACAGCTCAAGCATGTGTTGAGTCTGAAAGTCTTTAACTCACTGTTATATGAAAGGTGTAGCAGTCTGGGATCTCGTTGTTGATGATAGTCTGGATATTTATCGCCTTCAGCTGGAACTCTATGGTAACATTAATCAACCTGTTTTAAAAGAAAAAGAAAACAAACAAATGAACACAAAAACATCTAATTTCTAACAATGAAACCAAGGTGACTAAAAGAATGACCAGAGGCACACATGCAGGACAAGAAACACAACATGATTCATATCATATCTCTGTGGGTTTGAGTCGCTGTCCTTGTATACATGCTTGTGTTTGTTTGTTTGTCTATGTGTGCTGCAGAGGTATGTGATCATTAGATAATCTTGTCAACAAAGAGGAAACGAAGCCATGTGAAAAATGAAGCCGTACTTGTGGAACTTGAGTGTAAAGTTCTTGTAGTTGCTTGTGAGCGGACCCTGGGGGATCGTCATGGGGTTCACGCCAACACACTCTAAAGATTACAAACAAAGAAGAGAGAGGAATATCATGCTGAGAAACTACTGTCAAACTTGAATTTGCTTTCTTATTTTATATACAGGAAGCACAACATCATTTTTCAACTGCTAATCTTTTTTCTTAACGTTGATAAACTGAATGAAACGGACACTGGCATGAGGAAGTAAGAAACTCTTAGGCTGTGCAACAACTTCTGTAATAGGAACTATCGTTATGACACATGTTTGATGTAAAACGTCAAGAAAAGCTGGTGACTGGTAGTCCCTTTAATGCCCTCAATTTTAATCATTTATAGAAAGGAGGACAGCAATTTCAGACTTAACTGTATTGCTTTACAGCTTCCCCTGCTGATAAAGACCTCCTGTACACTGCACCAGCCTACTTTGTTAGTCATTGTTTAAATTACTTTCTGTTATTTAAACAATTAAATAACAGAAAAGTTCCTTTTTTTTAAAAAAATCTACTATAGATTTCCGTTTTTATAGTTGGTCGACAAAGAATGTTTTCTGTAAATCAACAAAAAAAATAGACTTTCTGTAATTTAACACTTTATTTCTTGAAACTGAATCCCAAAGAGTTGGCTGCATTGTCGACAAGATAAACAAATTCTGCTTTGGAGAGAGAAAGTTCTTTGCGTTGCATATTATTACATCCAAAATACCATTAGTTGAGCCTGTTATGATCTATTGACCAGTCATGACTTGACAAAAATGACAAGACATTAGTCATTTAACGTAATTATTTGAAATCTGTGGGGAATGTACTGCTCTGTAATACAGCTGCTCCTCTGAGTCAGACTTTTCCTTTTAAAGTGACAGAACACATTGTGATGCCCACCTCA
>NW_005190215.1:2821-4661 GCF_000239375.1 Pundamilia nyererei
GCACAGGCAGAGAAACAGGAAGTGAGCTGTATGTCAGACCCACTGTGTGCAGATCTAATCAGCGTTGCTGACATCCTTGACAGTGACTTATTTTGTAAACCATGGTAATAAAACTTCATGAGGCTTACTTTCATATTCATACAGTCAAATTTGGGTATATAAGACTGAATGTGTGGAACAGGTGAGCAGTGAATAGCACTGATGATCTATTGCAATGCAAAGTTTGGCTGGAGAATCTCAGATTCTGGTATTTAAATGGAGGACACTGTGACATGGACCACACACCCAAACATTCGTGCAGATCAGTTTCTAACTTCACTCAGTGTTTATCTATGGGAATAAAGCGAGTACAGTAGCAAACCATACTCACGCTACAATGATTCCCATAGTGATCGCACCAAGTCAGAAAAAGAACCAGAGATTATAATTTAGCCCATGTTTGGGGAGAATGATGGAGACTTCAATAATATAAAGCAGAAAGTTTTCATGCTGTGGCTAATCAGGAAATTCTGTTTAAAAAGTTGTTTAATAAAGATAAACGGTTACAAATTTCAGTTAAAAAAAAAAAGATTATCACCTGATCCACGGCGTAGAAGATGTGGTCGTAGACGTCCTGCTGTGTGTAAACGGCAAAGGAGTCATCTGAGGACTCATCGTAGTCCTTGAGGAAGATGTGCTTGAAGGTCATAGTGTTCTCCTCCTTAAAGGTCACCACCACCTGGTTACTGAGGCCAAACAGCACCAACTGCGGCAAAAACAAGCACGGGGTATAGAGAATGATGTGAGGACGATAAGAAGCTGTGACAAAGAAAAAACCCTTATGTGGTGCGTTACTGTTACAGCCCCTAAACAGATAATGTTTCATATTTGATATTCAATTTGTGTGAATGTTGAAACTTCTACATCATCAGCGTGATTCCCATTAAAATGTACGGAACCAGAAATGTCTCCAAATCAAGAGCACCCCCAAAAAGAAATCAGCATTAAAGTATAATATATGATGTACCTGAGCGGTGACAAAAAAAATTTTGGCTAGCTGCAGGATCAGTTTAAAAGGATAGCGCCCCTTGGCATGATATTTATCACAAGGGCTCATAAAGAAGTATTTTAGCTTCCTGCAAATCGCCTCCTCTTCCTCTCCAGCGTGGACCCAGTGACATCCTGCTGCTGTGGCAAACCGGTGGTGGTTACAGTTGTTGTCATGACTGTTAATTTGATAGTCATCCTCGCCACTGCTGTCTGTGGAGCCGTAGCGAGTCACCGGAGAGGGAAGTCTTTCCCGCTCTGATAGGGGGGGGGAAAAAAAAAAAAAAAGATTTTAATTTTTCTAAAATATATCTTTTTAAAAACACTCTTTAAATTGGCCAACAAGTTTACAATGAGACCCTGGTTGTTCGGTAAAAAATATTGTCCAATGTATCAGTAATTTACCAATAAACTGACCTGGTCTACTAATGCAACACGTTAGTTGATAATGGTGTAGAATATATGCAAGACTAGAACTGAAATCCAACATCTGAAGCAGACTTTGGTCCAATAGAACATGCTGTGAAATCTTTCAGGTCTGGTTTTCATTATTCACATAACACAGCATTGTATCTGAGGACTGGTATTCATCAATGTTAAGAAAGGTAAACCCACATGTGCAGCGTTTTTCTCGAACTACTGGAAACTTCTCCTGAACTTACTTTAGTTTACTCACTCTTCATGCAGTTGTTTTTTTTTTATTCATTTTTGAAAACGCAGCTTGTTCCTCTCAGTCAGTAACACTTTGATAATCGCAAAAATCTTTGCATTTTATTGACTTTAATATAATCTATATCAGATGCTTATTTATAAT
>NW_005190216.1:0-2339 GCF_000239375.1 Pundamilia nyererei
TAAGAAACTGGTTCATATCTATAGAATTAGAGGGGAACTCTGATGTATACAGAGAACTATAAAATGACTTAAAAATTGAGTTGATTTCCGTTGGATCAGAAGTCAAAGTTCCCGATTCATTTCTAATTTGCAATATTTGGCGAGATGCCGATTGGTGACGTAGCTGGTGGGCTAGCAGACGAGAGGCTTTATCACCATGTTCATAATAGTTGCCACGGGACCGTAATAACAATTGCTCTGCATCATAGGTCGACAGGAGACTGAGCTCCGATTGCAGGTTAAGACGCTGGTTATATATTTCAGGTGAGGGAGTTTGAGCGTGTTGCCGATCTAGAGCTTGAATTTTGGCAGAAAGTTCATTTTGCTTAGCTTTCTTAGATTTAGATAGGTGAGATAAATAGGAAATTATTTGGCCCCTGGGGTATGCTTTAAGAGTTTCCCATAGTAGAGAGTTTGAGATGTCCTCAGACTCATTCGTAGTTAAGAAGTTATCAATTGCAGATAAGATATAGTCACAGAAAGCTGAATCAGACAAAAGAAGAGAGTTCAACCTCCATGGGTGCTGAGGTCTATAGCCAGGAGACAAAGCCATATCCAGGATTAATGGAGCATGATCAGATATAACAATCGGAAGATATTCAGAGTTGCAAACTTTAGAAGCCATGGAGCCATTTATAAAAAAGTAATCGATCCGAGAATATGTGTTTGTGTGTGTGAACATTTGAAAAAAAGGAATATTCTCTGGCTTGGGGATTAAAAAACCTCCAAGGATCAATGTATCCATTTTGGGTCATAAAGTGTGAGAAAGCCCTGGACATAGCAAATGATGCTTTAGAGCCAGTGGCAGATTTGTCTAAAGCTGGGTCAATAAAGCAGTTTAAATCACCTCAGAATATCAGGAGGTGTGTATTTAAGTCAGGAATCATCCTCAGAAGATTATTAGCAAACAGAGTGTTGTCAAAGTTTGGGGCATAGACGTTCACTAAAACAACTGGGTTATTCATGAAGGTCCCTACAACAATTAGATATCGCCCATTTTTGTCAGCAATCAATTTAGTGAGAGAAAAATGTATTTTATTTCTAATTAAAATTGCCACTCCTCTGGCTCGAATATCAAAGTTTGAGTGAAACATATGACCTATCCATGGAGGTTTAAGTCTTTTATGATCTTTGGCTCGCAAATGAGTCTCCCGGAGAAAAGCTACATCTGCACTGAGATGTTTTACGTGGCTGAGAACCTGAGATCTCTTTACCGGACCGTTCAAGCCTTTCACATTCCAAGACAAGAATCTAATAGTACTATTGTTAGTGCTATAACTAGCCATATATATGTTTTACTGAAATCTGGTGACAATAACAAGTTGACCGTACATGGGAGGGGACAAGAGAAAAAAAAAAACAAAAAAAAAAAACACAAACCCACATACAACCAAAGCAAACAAACACAGGAACAATAACTCAGGGCCATAGTTCCCCCCACCCCACCCACATTTTAAAACATGATTGTCTTTGAGCGTTTAACTTCTACATCAAAGACTTAAAAATAAACGGAATGTGTCAGCTTGTGTATACTTGGCAACATCCAGTAGCTCCGAAATGTGAGATGAGGATGCATTAGACCACAGGTGTCGAACTCCACGCCCCAAGGGCCGGTGTCCTGCAGATTTTAGATGTGTCCTTGATCCAACACAGCTGATTTAAATGGCTAAATGACCTCCTCAACATGTCTTGAAGTTCTCCAGAAACCTGGTAATGAACTAATCATTTGATTCTGGTGTGTTGACCCAGGGTATTATCTAAAACCTACAGGACACCGGCCCTCGAGGGCTGGAGTTCGACACCCCTGCATTAGACAGATTATTTTAAAGATCATTACAACTACTACAATTTTAAGGTAACTTATAATGTCACTTTCTGAGTTTTAAATGTTTTTCTTCTACTGGATTTACATTGTGTTAACATATATGCAGAGACAAATTTACCTTGAAATATCCCGGGATTGTTTGACTCTCCTTTTGCTTTCACCAAGTGAAAGGGGGCCCTTCTCCTTTCTCCAGGTTTGATCACCTAGATGTTGAAGCACTAGAGTTACAAATAAATAAAATTGACGATGTACTTGTGACTTGCAAGGCACACTGAATGCACTACTTAATTTATGCTTGAACATAAGATCAAGATGGGTGAGAAATTAATTTTAAAAAGACATACAATGTCTTAGTAATATGCTCTTCTACATTGTGTCTTGTCTTAATTGCAAATGATTCTCCAATTGTCCAATTTGGAGAATGTTTTAAAATGTATTTATATTGTTCCTTTAATTGGTCAACCAGTAGTGTATA
>NW_005190216.1:2798-3873 GCF_000239375.1 Pundamilia nyererei
TGGGGGATGTTGCATAACAGGCAACCCACCCGCAGTAGATGCACTCGGTGTGAGGTCTCGCAGCAAGCTATCAAATACGGCGCATTTCTGGGCTTTTAAAAAAAACGCTATGCGTCGCCAGGTGTTTCATCGGATTTGAGGTGTTACCTCCTTTGACAGTATCACAGTATCAGCTTAAAGCACAAAGTACAGCCAGACTTTTGACCGCTTCGCCTTGGACATTTTTAATCTGTAGCTCTGCTCTAAAAGAACGTACGTACCTGGGCCCGCCTACTATTCTCGGAAACGTAAAATGATTGGCTAGAAGTGTATCACAGCTCAGGAAAAAAAAGCACCGAAATGTGCGCTGCTTTTCGGTCTGGTTACTACCGTTTATGTCAGAACCGGTGCCATCATGGCACCGGACACCGGTACCCATCCCTACTGATAATACATATTGCAAAGCTTTTAAGGACAACTTAATGACAGAATATTGTTTAATACCTTAATTTTTGGCTTATTCCGCTTCCATACCGTGGTTCGTTGAATTTGTTCACCACGGCAGTAAGATAAGCATTAATAACCTGGAATTACAACAAGAGATTCACAATAATTGATTTAAAATTTTAAATACATTAAATAAAGTTAGTTATGCAACAAACTTTTTTTGTTGTAAACAGTAAGCATAAAAACAAAAAGAAAGAAATATCACTTTACCTCACTTTCTAATTCCCTTTGGGGAGCTGTATTGTAAATGTCATCAAAGAATATCTTGTATAGTCCAATTTTTGACAGGAGGACATACGTCTTATTTCCCTCCCAAGCATCTGTCACATCTGTGAAATGTTTACAAAAAATAATGTTGTATTTGGATGGACCTTGGAACACCCCCCCCCCCAAAAAACAACAACAACAACAACAACTCTAAATTGTCGTAAAATAATTCAGCTGACAATTTTTAGACATGATAAGAAGATAATATTAGATCAGTTTTAGTGTTCCTTAGGTTATTACATGTCAGTTTGCACATTAAGTTAAATATTTTATGAATATTTCAGAATGCTTTGTGATTTAGACTAATGCAAAAGTGACAGTA
>NW_005190216.1:3893-5270 GCF_000239375.1 Pundamilia nyererei
AAAAAAAAAAATTCAAGAAAAGACATTTAAAGTCTTATGTATTTAATCCAACAATGTTTTTTAAAATAATTTATTCTGTATTCATCTGGGATTTGAGTAGGGTACCTCACCTCTCTACCAAACATTAAAAAAAGGGTGAGTACTTAGTGGTCATATGGCGCTTGGTTCTCAGGCCAAACATGACAGGATCCAAATGTTTGTCCCATTCCTCTGGCTTTTTATTTACCAACTTGGAAAGTGCTCTACAAAATTAAATAAAAAAGCAGTTATTGGGATATGAAGGAAAACCAAATTAAAAATAAAAACATATGAAATGCGTAAATAATTATGATTTTACAGTTATGAGCTAATGCACGCATTTAAAGATCAAAAGCAGAGCATTTTTCTGTTTACTTGAAATTAAAAACTTCATTAAGGGGGAGTGACTGTTGTATTGCTGACACGTGTATTATTAGCACAGCAAAATAAAAAACAACACACGAACAGAACACGTGACCTCACGATATAAATTCCTTTTTTTTTCTAAATTTTCCCTTTTTTTCCAAATTATGTTTTTCACTTTAGAAAAATTACAAGACAACAATAATATGTCGTTGGTGTCATTAACAAAATCCCCATTTTAATTTTTCGAACAGAATTAAGTTGTAAACACTACAAACTTCTAACGCTAGCCAGTACTAGTTACAACATCGTCACACCTAGTAATGGTGGTGATGGCGATGATGTTGGTCACTTGGGAATTACAACAAGAGATTCACAGTAATTGATTTAAATTTTTAAATACATTAAATAAAGTTAGTTATGCTACAAACATTTTTTGTTGGAAACAGTAAGCATAAAAACAAAAAGAAAGAAATGTCACTTTACCTCACTTTGCATGGTCAACAACAACTCTAAATTGTTGGAAAATAATTCAGCTGACTATTTTTAGACATGATAAGAAGATAATATTAGATCAGTTTTAGTGTTCCTTAGGTTATTACATGTCAGTTTGCACATTAAGTTAAATATTTTATGAATATTTCAGAATGCTTTGTGATTTAGACTAATGCAAAAGTGACAGTAACAGTATTACCTAACTGCACATTAGTGTTCCAGGTTTAAGGAACACATCCTCAGGGCTATTCAGCTGTATGTTACTGTTCATCAATCTTGTTTTACGACAAAAGATAGACAGAACTTTTGAATACATGAGCCCACAACTCATAAACATTCTGCATCAACAGTTAAAGACTACGTAGTCAGTAAATGCTATTCCAAAAACGCCAATAAGTTTAGCACTTCTTAAAATGAATAAACATACTCTTGATGATTGAGGGGTCTACTGTAGATTTTACAGAGGCAGTGGAGGCATGCATCATGCCCAGAGCGGCACTG
>NW_005190217.1:0-4659 GCF_000239375.1 Pundamilia nyererei
GTGTGTGTGAGAGCGTTTCAGTAGTGTGTGTGAGAGCGTTTCAGTAGTGTGTGTGAGAGCTAAAATTTCAGTAGTATGTGTGAGAGCGTTTCAGTAGTGTGTGTGAGAGCGTTTCAGTAGTGTGTGTGAGAGCATTTCAGTAGTAATGTCCCTTACGGCACCTCATAGTACTGTACTTGTGTTTGGTATCGCCGCTGCAAAGCAGCTGATCATAAAACTCTACAGCTGTTCTCTACAACAAATCGTAAATCTTCATTCTACTAAAAAAAAAAAGAAGAAAGAAAGTGATGTATTTTCATAAAATGTTTATTCAAAAACATAAACAACACCACCTGTTGGTTATCAGTTGTTAATGTTATGTTAATTAGATTAAATTAGACACTGGAGGTGACTGCTTTTTTTTTTTTTTTTAATGTCAAACACATTTATAATAACAAGAATTTCCATTTTAGATCATGTTTTGGATGAAAAAAAGCTTTTGATGAATTATTCCCATCGCCTCTCACTTTTATGTGCTTAGTCTACACATACAGGTATGTGTATAATAGTGAGAGGTATGATATAGTGTTTAGTGATTATAGTGATATAAATGTCAGGGCATTTATTGAATCAACACTTGTGTCTGTTATTACTGTGGGTGACCTTGGTTCTTTGTTTCGGGCTTGTTACCTGCTCAAATGTATACGAGTCACATGTTAAACCATTTATTTATATCCTCCAGGCTTTTAATAGATCCGATGTACTTCAGTAAAATTTCTAATCGTTTTTCAAAGTGAATTTTAAGAATCAAGCGCATCTTAACAAGGTCACAGACAATAACTCAAAACAAGGACCTACAAGATTGTCTTGGGATTAATGAGTAAGCAAACTACCATGCATCTAAACGAAAAACTTTGTTTAACAACTTATTTTCAGACCTTGTAAGAAAAATTATGGATGTACTCACTTATGCAGAGCAAACATTTCCAATAACCATTCTGAGCTTCTTAGATATTGCCCTGTGCTGCACTATTACCATGTTATAGTTTAACTAAAATTAGCATTGAGCCTAATAGAAACTAAACTCAAGTTAATAACTTTTCTCTGAAAGTAACTGAATCTGTGTGTTACTTTCAGCTGCTCCCTTCTCACAAGGGTTGTGTGTTTGATTTGCTAGTATTATTTTGCATCTCCTGCAGGAAACCAGTGAACCTCCAATTGAATGTGTTAGCAATTAAAATATAGAGCCACTGAAAAGTAATTGAATCTAATTTGGAAAATGTAAAACTGAAAGAAAACAAAAATTATTAAAATCCCCACCAAATACAATATAATAACAATGTTGAAAAACTAGACTTGATTTGACAAAGAATATGTATAAAATACAAAACATAAAACTTATATGAGCTGAACTTCCTGTTCTTCTCTGCGGCTCTGTGGCTGATGCTGACAGTCCAAATATAGAGGCCAGCTCTCTTTCTTCCTCATCATGTTACAGCAGTTTGGACAGTGTTGTTTTAGCTACAACTTTTGTTTAAAACGTTTGTTAAAAAGAGAAAGTCAGTAACAATATGGCAATTATTTGATTTCAAAAACAGGTTAATTTACTTCCTTTTTTCTTTCTAAGTAAAATTAAAATACTTTTAATGGCATGTTTTTTTAAATATACAAAAATCATAAAGCAGTCTTCATATTTCAATATATTTATATATTTACTTATATTTTTACTGATATGAACATCATTATTAATATTATATTTTCAGAACATCCAGGAGTCATGTGACATTTTACTGCAGTATTCAAAGAGTTAAGGCTTTTTTCTTGCAGATCCATCGGTTCTTCGCAGTACAGCTCACTGATTTAAATCCTTGACTTCTGACAGAGATTGCACACTGACCATCAGAAGGAGACCCTGGGATCCAGGCACTAAGAAAAATCACAGGTTTGATGAAGGGGAATCAATATTGACATAAAATAAGACATAATTAATTTATCCTGAATTTTCAAAAATATTTAAAATGATTTTTGATTCAAGGTGTCTCTTACCTGTTAGTCAGATTCCTTCCATCCACCCACTTCCAGTTCCCATCTTTGACTCTCAGACCAATCCAGTATGCACTGTTTCCTGAATTCCACCAGCTGTTGCCACTGATATAACTCTGAGAATAGAAAGAAAGTTTTCAGAGATATTAAATAGATCACATATCATATCAAAAAATATATAATAAATATTTTTCCTAAAACATTGTGGCACAAATTATTTTTAGATTAGATTTAGAGTCCCGCTGGTTTCTCATTACCTTTTCTGTTTCATTATTCAAAACAGCCAAATCTGAAATCTTTCCTATACAGTCATCTTGAGCACCTTCCCAGGTTTTCTGCTGCTCAGAAGTTTGAGCATCATTAATTGCATAGCAGCCTGACTGGAAGGAATCCCAGCCAGCCTGACAAACAACACACATTCGGTCTGCAAGGATAGAGATCAATTAATAAACATCACTGCATATTTATATTACATTTGGTATTTTTGTACTAATATATTTGGAACATACTGTTATTGATCTTGGGACAGTAGACATCAATGCTCCATTGAGCTCGACTAACATTGAGCTCATTCCACGATGTTGTCATGTTTTGTATTTGGTCTGTTAGGTTTTTCTTCTCTGCCTCCAGCTCCTCATTTTTCCCTGTAAGGTTCTGGTTTTCTGCAGTCAGGTTTGTCACATTTTTCTCTAAGACAGTGATGACTTGAGTCAGGTTGTTCATCTGGAGTGTGAGCTTGGTTTGGTTCCTCTTCAAGTCTTCATTGTCTGAGCTGAGTTTGTCGTTGAGTTTTGTCAGGTTACGATTGACAGCATGTAAAATTGTTTGGTTTTCTTTCAGTTGGTTCAGCTCAGTTTCATCAATCTCATGAATTGATGTGACATCTGCGAAATTAAAATTAGCTTTCAAGACATGGTAATGATGCAGTTTTCATTTTCACATTTTGTTTTTATAATTTTACCACTGAAAGTATTTTCTCTTCTGTTCTAATTAAACTTCTTTTACTAGCTACCCTTTTTTTCTTAGATTTTATGGGAAAATCTTTTAATATGAATAAAACCCACAATTCTATAACTGGTCTAATATTTCCTTAATGGGTAAAGGAGATGAAAATTCCCACAATGCAATAGAGGTTCAAATTTTATGAAAATGTTATTAAAAGTATAAAAGTGCATTTCTGTTGGGGATTCTTTTGGTAATGTAGCTGCAGACTGGTTGTGTCAGCAGTCACAGCATAAGGACTGTCCTAATGACTACTGTTATGTTTCCTTGTGTATCACATTAAAACCACTGTATTCAATGTTATTATAGAATATTTACAATGTAAAATTGCATCAACTGCTTTTTTTTAAATGGTCAAAAATATATTAATCAAGAAATTAGTCTTGTTACCTGAACAAAATGTTGTTAAACATTGTTTAACAACATTTTCTTGTGACCAATATAATTCATCTAAAGTGCTGTTATTTATGTCTAAGACTGAGTTAATGCATGGATGTTTTCATACTTACGATAGACACTGACTGCTATGATGCCCAACACCAAAATTATACAAAGCGTGCCCAAACAACAAGCCAACTGCTGATAGTGGCGACATCTGCTGTTTGATTTCTTGTCAGACAAGAATTCTGCAGGGGCTAAACAGATAGAAATGCAGTTAAGTCCATAAATATTTTGACAGAGACAACTTTTTTTTCTCATTTTAGTTCTGTACATTATCACAGTGAATTTTAAATGAAACAACCCAGATGCAGTTGATGTGCAGACTTCCAGCTTTAATCAGTGGGTTGAACAAAAAGATTGCATAACAATTTGAGTAACTAAAGCATGTGGAGGCAAATTTCTTTTCTCATGTATTAATCACATATTTTAACATATCACATTAGTTATAGTAATATCACTTTCTCACTTTACCATAGTAAGAGCACTCCTATCACCAGTTTGCATGCATGTGGAATGTTAACACAGAGAGGCCATTGTAATGGGAGATGTTAAACAGATAGTGGGACTCCTCCTTATCAGGGATGTATATCTATAGGTGACGGCCAAGCAGAAAACAAGGTCATAATTCTCTCTGTGAGGGAGAAGGTATAGCCCCCCTGTGAGAGGGGCCAACATGGAAGAGTTTGTGGAATGTTCTTTGTCTGTGTCTCTGTATATAAGATGTAAGGGCGGTGGCCACAATTCAGAGATGGTCCTAGTGTTTCACTGGGATGCTCTCTCCACATTGCAATGGCACTGGGTGTGTTGCAGGTTATTGTTACATTTTCCATAACAAGCATTTTTGACCCAAGTTTAAAAGTAATTGGACAAATTAAATAACTGACATCACCACAACATCACATCACAGCTAACATCGCCACGTGCTGTTTCCTCATTTTAAATGGCCTTTCAGGCCTTTACTGCAGCAGATTTCAGTTGCTGTTTGTTTGTGGGCCTTTCTGTCTGAAGTTTAGTTTTCAACAAGTTAAATGCATGGGTTAAGGTTCAGATGTTTTACCTTTTTCTCAGGATGTAACAAACTGTATATTTTGTTGCTGCTTAAAGTATTTTCTCTTCTGTTCTAATTAAACTTTTTTTGCATACTGCAGCATCTCGAGCCCTCCAAGGTACGGAGGACTATCTCCCCCCACCACT
>NW_005190218.1:0-1076 GCF_000239375.1 Pundamilia nyererei
TGGAAAGGAAAAACTCAGTGCATCATGGGAATCCCCCGGCAGCCTACGTCTATTGCAGCATAACTAAGGGAGGATTCAGGGTCACCTGGTCCAGCCCTGACTATATGCTTTAGCAAAAAGGAAAGTTTTGAGCCTAATCTTAAAAGGCTCAAAACCAAAAATACAAAATCAAACCAAAACGTGAGAACTGAAAATACTGGGTCAAACTGATCCAGAACCGTGATACTTATTGCTGTGAGGCAGCAGTGCTGCCAACAGTGCTAACCACCCTGCAACCATGCTGCCTTCAGTCAACACCAAAATCAGTTTTATTTTATTTTTAAACTCAGATTATTAAATACAACAAGTAAACTAATACTTTACTGAATAATTACTGAAAAACAAAAAATGATAATTGGTTAATTAATAAAAAAAAAGCTGGATTAAGGGAAAGAACCACCACAGAGGCTATAGCTATATGAGCATCTAATCGTAGTTGTGAACATATTGAGCGATAAATCTGATTTTCCTTTCTGTAACTGAAAATACATAATTATATCATAAAATAGTAAATTAAAAGATAAAAATATTATTTTAAAAAGTGTGCATTGTTATGAACATAGATGTGGGCATTGTGTGTTACTGATTCAACTGGAATATGGCTATATTGTTAGAAAAGACTACGAATAATTTAAAATTAATCATTATTTACATAAAATTACTGTTGCATATTTAAACAGTCATTTCCTGTATGGTCTGAGGAAATATGAATGGCAGCATTTATATTTCTGATGTAACTCAAATTATGTTTATTTTGAACAGGATGAAGTAGGCATAAGACTTTTTAGTACAAGAAAAAAATTTTCATCCCTGAGGCCGTAGATCAGAGGACTCAGGCACCTTGGAGCAATACTAAACATAATGTAGTTAGAATATCTGACATCTATAAATAACCTTAAATCAATCTGAAGCACTGCAGTTTCAATGAATGGGCACCACAGCTGAATGAGACAGAGCAACAACTGGAAAGCATGAAGGATCACTGTTTTGAGTCCTTTATGTGTCAACTTCTTTTTATCTCCTGATGCAGCTTTGGC
>NW_005190218.1:2974-4658 GCF_000239375.1 Pundamilia nyererei
ATTTTCAAAATAAAAGTTCCAAAATAAACCCATGGTTGCGATCCCAAGTTTAACAGGAATTTAACAACAACAAAACCTTTTACATCGTTACACTAGCAACAAAAGTTTGGGAACCACTGTGCTAGAGGGTGTAGGGAGCCATAGCCCTGCCCCCCAGAGCATGAAGCAGACATGGAGGAGACCCCGGACCGAACATCCACAGGTCTCCCAGAGTGCGAAAGCCTAAAGATGACCACCGGAGAGGCAACTGCGCCACCTTCCCGGAAAGAGCTGAGGAGAGCACCAGATGTGAGGTCACCCTGCAGCCACAGTGCAGAAGCCAAGGTGCAGAAGCTACAGGGAACTACTGTGACGAGCCTGCAGCCTCTGCCAGCAGCCAGTCGTGCCAGAGCGGACCGAGCCCCGGTCCCATAGGCATGAGGTCCGAGGGCACCCAACCTCCCGGAAGGGGCCCGACCTGGCCACAGGCGGCAGGCCCTGCCAAGCTGCCGCTGGGAGTACATCAGGTACATACCTGAGCGCTCAGTCCCGGACACCGAGAACCACCAACGCACCGACAGCTGAGGACATCAGCCACCAGCAGGGAGTGTGGTGGGTGGAGATAGGCCTCCACACCTAGGGGGGCCTGAGATGTTCCCAGAGAGGCGGCGTCATGTTGCTGCTTGCTGTTCTAAAGTGCATTTATTAAATATGTGTATGTATATATTAGAGATGGACCGATCTGATATTACGTATCGGTATCAGTCCGATACTGACGTAAATTACTGGATCGGATATCGGAGAGAAATAAAAAACATAATCGATCCATTAAATATCAAAAAAGCACCTCACAAAACTTGAGACATGGCGTAACTCGGCTCATAACCGTAGCACGTAGGAGCAGTATGCGTCAAGTGATAGAGTGGCTGTGTGTATTTGTAGCCTCGCTACCAATCCGGCATTTCGTCCCCGAGGAAGTTATCCCAGAGAGAAAGCAAGTGTGTAAGTTCATCTCTGAATGTTTGTAAAGCATTCCCGCGTTAAGCTTAACAACCAATATTTGGAGCAACTGCCTCTTCTCCCTCCTGCTGCTGCTTCAATCATGAAACTGATCAATGATCAGCTGATCGGCTTCTCTGTCACGAGTCCGTCTCTCTTGTTTGTTTATCGCCCACTTCGCGCCAGATAGAGGAAACCAGCGGCTGAACAACAGCAGCACGTTTAAGCTTAATAAGCTGTTGTTAGAATTTATTTAATATTACTTTCTAAACCAGGATCCTTTTCTAGGTAGCTGACGGCTGGTAACTGTGCAGGGGCGGATCTAGAAAAGTTTAGCTAGGAGGGCCAAGAGGGCATAAACAGGGAAAAGGAGGGCACAATTTTTTTTTTTGCTGGGAGTTTTAGAACCCTATTAGTTAGGTTGCTTACTCTTTAAAATACCAGAATAGGTAGGATGGAGTAGGTTTAAGTTTATTAGATTGATCAGTATTGCTGAACTATGAAATATTTTGGGCGCAGTATATTTTTTGCATACAGGTTTAAAATAATAGCTTCAGTGTTTCGTTTTGTTTTTTGTTTGTTTTTTGTACTTGAGTATGAACTTAGACAAAAAGCAGCAAGATATTAAAAAACAGTATTATTTGATTAAGAAACACACTATATCGGATTCATATCGGTATTGGGAGATATCCAAATTTATGATATC
>NW_005190219.1:0-1727 GCF_000239375.1 Pundamilia nyererei
GCATTTCGTTGCCCTGTAACTGTGACATGTACAATGACAATAAAGTTGAATTCTATTCTATTCTATTCTATTCTATTCTATTCTATTCTACTCTAAACTGTTCTAAATTATCCATCTTGAAATGTTTTGTCTCTCAGTTATTAGCCAATTAAATTAAAAATCAGAGGTAGCTTAAATTAAAATGGTTGAAGTTTTTTCTAGTTTCATGTCTTTAGTGTGACGATGTTATTCTGATGTGAATAACTTTTTTATTTATGCTCTTTTATGAATAAATATTTTATGTGTATATTCATGTCTTGTTAGTTTCTTACTTCATGGCTTCAGGCTGCCCAGGCATCCACTGCACATCTTCCTGTTGCAGGAAGGGCATGGTTTGGTTTTTGGCTTTCTCATTCCTGCAAATGAAGATGGAACATGTAGGGATTATTTCAGGTCTGTTTTGGTGAGAAGATTACAAAGATAATTTCTGACCATAGAAATAAATAATATTACGAGGCAGTTATACACCATATTAAGGAAAAAAGTCAGTTACGAGATTAAAGTCGTTAATATTGAGTTAATTACGAGAATAGGGTTAAAAATACTGAATTAATTATAGAAAAGATTGCTAAAATAGAGCAGTACTAACGTTACCTGGGTTCCCAAGCAAGTGTCTTACACATGAGAATATATCACAAAAGAAAAAATATATAAACTTTTGCAGAAAGTGTAAAGTGTAAAGACCTCAGAGCTGGACTGATGTGGTCCACTTTTTTGGTCTTAGTGAGGACTCGAGCAGCAGAGTTCTGAATGAGCTGTAGTTGTCTGACTGATTTTTTACGTAGACCTGTAAAGATGCTGTTACAGTAATCAAGCCTACTAAAGATGAATGCATGGACTAGTTTTTCCACAGCCCCATCCTCCAGGGCATGAAGTCCCAGATGAGGGGTCACTCAGCAGCCGCAGAGCATAAGCTAGGGGGGTTGCAGTCACGTGCCCATGCGCTCTGCCGGCAGCCAGCTGTGCCAGAGTGATTGAGCCCCAGGCTGAGAGGCCGAGGGCACCCCACCCCTGAAGGGGCCTGAGCGAGCCCTAGGCTCCAGGCCTCGACACGCAGCCACCAGGAGTGAGCCTGTGCGTACCTGGATGCATACATACTCTTTTCTCTATCATACTTTTTTTGGTTTACAATAAGCCAAATTGGTTTGCAAAATCTAATGTCATGTAAGAAGCATATAATGTGTACAAGTCTGTATAATCCCTTGACAAATAAAGAATGGATAAAAGGGAATTTTTCCTTCCCACTGTCGCCAAAGTGCTTGCTCATATGATTGTTGGGTTTTCTCAAAATTTGTAACATTTTACAGTCTACCTTAATATATAAAGTGCCTTGAGGTGACTGTTGTTGTGATGTGGTGCTGTATAAATAAAATTGAACTGAGTAACTGAGTGCTATGAGAGGAACTTTAGACTGGCAGCGTGTCCAGGATGCGCTCCAACTTTTGCCCTCCTGAATCTGAAATGGGTAAGCAGAGGAAAACGGATGTATAAATGCTGTTTATTTAACCCTTTACGACCTACCATAGAAGTCTGCCACAGCTTATCTTTATATTTTTTCATGCTGCATTTTAAGTTGCCATACATCAGTACAACTGTTATAGACCAAATTGTAATATGTGTATGCATTAAGTCCATAGTAACTACATAAATTGCAAAAAAGTGAAATAAACAACAAAAAAAATTAAAAT
>NW_005190219.1:3090-4658 GCF_000239375.1 Pundamilia nyererei
CTGTACTTTCTTCATGTTACTGAAACAGCCAACAGTAAAGTGACGCTGGTGCTTGTCTAATCATACTGAGAACAGACAAATATGAGGACAGACTGTTGACCTCACTGAGACTAATAACAAACAAAGGGCTCAGAATCAGGTGAAATCATCTTCCGCCCTTCATCCATTGTCTGTTCATGATGTCCTTCACGGACCTTTGCTCTTTGAAATCAGATTAATAATCAAACGAACACATCAAACCGATTGATCATTGGACCTGATCCTGATGTTATCTGTTTGTTTCTTGGCCCGGTTATTCCCTGCAGAGGAAACAGAAGAGAGTCACACAAACAAATAAATAAACCAACATGAATAATCGTGAACTAACTCACTAACTAACCTGTGACTGTGAGCCACACCCTCTTGTATCTCCAGGTTTCCTTGTTGTTGACCTCACAGCCGTATCTCCCACTGTCACCCTCCGTGGGGTTTTTCAGGCTCAGACCGAGGTCTCCAGCGGTCAGCAGGTCTTTCTTCATCTCCGTTCGATCTTTGTAATGTTCATCCTGTTTGTCAGGATGGTCAGAGCGGTTCTCATACACATAGACCTTCATGTACTTGGGTTCAAGGCATTTCCACACCACTTCAGTGTCTTCAGGCAGGTTTTCTGTGGTTTGAAAGGGCAGCAGGACAGACTCCGCCCCGTCCTTCACTTCTACATGACAGTCTGAGAGGACAACAAACACAACATCAGCTCTATAAAGACAAACATTTGACTTTGTGATCCACCAGTTTTTTTTTCTGTTAAATCACTTGCAGATGCTTTCTAACATGCAGTACCATGAAGTAATTGATTTCTTTCTTCTTGTTTTTGCATATTTGTCACCCATAAATGTTTCAGATCATAAAATATTTTTAATCTTAGACAGAATAGTCTAAGGAGCTTGGAAAGAAAAGCATCTGGTAAGTTGCTTGAAGACGTTTCAACTCTGATCCGAGAAGCTTCTTCAGTTCTAAAGGTCAAATGGTGGGGAGTCCCAGATTTAAACCCAGTGGGAGTAACACCCCAAAGAGGGACAAATGACCCCTGATGATCCTCTACAAAATCACATGAGCCAAGGTATGAAAACGGGTGTCACAATCAGCCAGGGTTTCGGGTGAGCTCATTGTGAACAAGAGAAACTCAGCTCACTGTCATTCATCAGCATTTAAAAACAGAATAACCGTAGTATCTGCTGTGTTCAAATTTATCTTTGAGCTTGGCCGCCTCATTAACTGATAATATTTAACAGTTTCTCTTCCATCAATTTCCCACAAATAGCTTCATTAGTTCTTCCAAACCAACAAATTGTCAAACACAATCTGTGAATAAGGATCATCTTCTGCACTGACCTTCGACTTTCAGCTCCACTTTTTTCTCCATCAGGACTTTTCCTTCCCTGCTGTAGGCGGTGCAGGTGTAGGTGTCTGTGTCAGTTTCTGTGGGGTATGTCAGGGTCAGACTGAGGCCTTCATTCATTTCTGTTCGGTTCCTGTAACGTCTGTGCGGTTTTTCAGGCTGATCAGAGTCTTCCTGATACACGTGGACT
>NW_005190220.1:0-1770 GCF_000239375.1 Pundamilia nyererei
AAAAGATAGGAAGGTGTTGCAATATTCATTCCATATGTATCCTTTCATGCTTCTAAACATCACAGCCTAGACAGTGCAGATCTGTTTATGGAGAAGCAAACAAGTGCTGCAAATGTCACATTGAACGTATACTTGCATGTGTAGAGAAAACCCATTTTTACAAATATAAGTCTGGCTACAATAGTGGGTGTTAGTCTGAGGAGCAACATGACGGGGACAGAGGTGGATACAAATGGTCAGATACGTAGTCCGAAGGAGACAAGCAAGCACGGCACGCGTCTATTGGCAGCAGATCAAACGTGGGAGGACTGTAATCCCGCATAGAGTCACCAAGAAGAAAAAGCAGCAGAATCTCTTGACAGCAGAGGAAAAGCAAAAAAAACCCAAAAAAAAAAACAAAGAGAAGGATGGAGCACTGGCGGAAAACAAGCGCTGCCAGTAACTAGAGCTTCAAGGCTTATGCCTTCAGATAGAGGAAAAGAAAAAAAAAGTAGAAATCGGACTCAATACAGAGGGAATTATTTAAAGGATAATACAGATGGAAAGGGAAAAAAGGAAGCTGAGAGGGAGAAAAAGGGGCAGGGAATAGTGGAGAAGGGGAAAGATGTGAGCAAAAAGTGGGAGGAAAGAAAAGATGTTGATGAAGAGTGGCAGATAAAATGTAAAGAAAGAGGTTGCGGAGTAAAAAATGGAAAAATGTAGGGCAGTACAGGGAAGGGCTGAATTGCTCCTCTCCCTTGCTAGATAATTAGCATGGTGTTGCCCTTAAACAAGGCACTCTGGTGCTGTGCACTATCCAACAGCTCAAGGCTGTGGTTGTGCTGGGCAGTACCCATGTGAGTGGATGCCTCCCCCTGCAGCAGCTTCCCCTCCAGGCTTTATGGCTGTAAATAACGATATACTCTTATAGCTGCAGTATGCAACTCCAGTGGCAATGGTGCTTTATCAACGTGTGTGTATGTGTCTGTGTTTATTTGGTGGATTTCAAGGTTTATTAAGGAGCTTTTATATGGGTGCAGCAAGCTGCTTTGTAACATCAAGGTTAGGCCAGAGACAACAATGTAAGCATGTTGCAGCAAACAAAGAAGTGGTGCATGAAAGCTGTACCAACAGGCAGAGTGGGAAGATGTATGCTTTTCAGCAACTGTGGACACATTTGTTAAGTGAGCTTATACTTGGATTTCAATAACAGATTTTGTTAGCTTTTAATTACAGCTTTTACTCAGATTCATTACCATAAATCTGTAGAATAACGATAAGATTACGTCTTGTGTAATTCCATTCAGAGCTGATAAATTACTATTGCATTTTTTTTTTTGCTTTTTTTCTTCTTCTCAAGGCAAGAAAAAAAAGATCAACTCTCACACACGTTTAGATTTAGGGGTGTAGTAAAAGTCCATTCTGCCCCTACTATTATAAACAACATGAATGTACCCTCTAGGGCTAATTAAGGGGCCTTAAAGTAACTATATGCACCTTTGAGTGCCAGAAAGGTACATGGAAATCAAACCAGGCAGTACAAAGGCACATATTAAGTATACTTCCAGGTTTTCAGATGCACTGTTGTGTTCAACCAAATTCACAATAAAATTCAGTAAAATATTAATTTTCCTCTTGGATTTTTCTAAAGGTTTTTTTTGACCATTTCCTTATTTAAATTCAATGAAAAGCTTTTAACACATTGTGACAAGTTTCAGTTGTGCATTAGCACAGCTGTTGCCTCACAGCAAGGAAGTCCAGAGTCTGAATTTTCTGATTCTTTATTGTAGC
>NW_005190220.1:2541-4657 GCF_000239375.1 Pundamilia nyererei
CTAGTGAAAAATATGTGTTTCTTGACCAGTTGCTGAGTGGTTGCAAGATCTTGTTTGCGGTCACTAGGTGAAAGTGGGGGTTATATGTTGCTGTACTAAGACCCTATCCCATATCAAAGATGAACATGGTTACTTTCAGTTTGCATCCCACTTTTTCAAATTTCACTTGGTTAGTTTGCAAGCGTTTGAAGTCAGAGATCAAAAGTAAGATTTTGCTTTACTTTCTTTGTGACCAATGGAAGGATTTGCAATTTTTTAATTATCACTACAGTCCCTCTAAGAAAAGAATTGTTAGGTTTCCTATTTGCTGTAAAACTAAGTGGTGGTGATACTGAAGTCATGTGTGCGTGGATTTATTTATAGCCAAATGTTAAGTGGCGTCAACGTGAAAAGATTACCTTGCTGAACAAAACAAATGTATAACATTTAATTTTAGAAGAGAAAGTCCTGTTGGTTTTTGGTTAAGTGAACCACAGCAATGCTGAATTCCAGGTTGGCCTATAGAACACCTGCAGAACTCTAGACCACGTCAACTTCATTTGTATGTGCATTAACAAAGATGTCGTGTTCACTTTGGTGTTGGTGTTGAAAGGTAGGAAGGAGATGATGAGATGCATTCTTTAACATCAAATTCAATTTCAGTCTCTTTTGATGTCTGTTGAGGACTTTTTTTTTTAATTCCCTCTCGGGCTGTGATTTATCATCAGGGAGCATATCATTTCTAAAATGAAATTTATTTTTGGATCAGCAGATCTATATCATGTCAGAGCGGATCAAAGGGAAATTTGGTCGGAATTCCTTCAAAATAGAATATTTGGGTTGTGTAGCATCAGTAGTCTTATCTGATCAGGAAAGAGTTAAGTGTGTTTTTGAGTGAGTGGGTGGAAAGGGGATAGAGGCAGAACATAATGGCACTGAAAGGTTGTGTGGGCATAACGTGCTTGGCTGTGTGCGGGTAATGTGTTCCTTAGACAATCGTGATGAAAAGTACGTCTTTGCACAAGGTGCTTGATGGTGTTTGTTATAATTCTGAAAGGAACACATTAAATACAAGAGTGAAAAGATAAAATCAATCTCCTTGTCTTTGTACAGTGAGTAAACCTAAAGGAATCTATTGTGGTCCTTTCAAATTCCACATTTTCATTCTTCTTCTCTGTAGGAGTAGCTCTCCACAATTCACAGATCAAAATAATCCTTATTTTTTCTCATACTGAGCTTTTGTGCAATCTTCAGCACATCCACTGCCTGATACAATCTGTTTTAGCTTCCTTCTCCTGTGGTTTAAGGCAACTTTTTTTGATTGGCTGCTCCTCATAAGTGGGTGTGGCATCTTAGCCACACAGCACCATATTGGGGATATCCACTCTTACTGGCATTATAAAGGCCAATTAGTAGAAAGAAATAAGCCGAAAACTATGCACGTAGAGCAGTCTGAATCAGGATCTTTTTCCTCATTGTGTTAAATGTATCCAAGTTTAATACAACCTACCTTTATTCATTGTAGTAATCACTGGCAATTGCTATTGTGTCACTCAGAGTCACAATTTCACATATATTTAATTGTAGCCTTCCACCCACATAAAGTAAACAATCCCTTATTGGCTTCTCACACACACACGTCAACAATTCAAAAACCAACAAAAACCAACAAACACTCACTCTCTGAGCAGTATTTAATTTTCAGGGAATCGTATTGTACCCTGCCTCTCGCCCTATGACAGCTGGGATAGGCTCCAGCGCCCCCCGCGACCCTGAAAAGGATAAGCGGAAGCGAATGGATGGATGGAATCGTATTGAATTTTGTATATATTCATTTGCTTTTACTGGTTCTTTTTAAACATACTTTAAGAAGTTTGTAGAGCAATAAAAATCAGGGCAGCATGACAGATTTTTACTTAGACTCTGACATACACAAACATTAAGTAGTAGTAGGTAATGGATGATGGGTATTGATTTGTAAATACTGGACACGAATAACTTGAGCTTATTATATGATATTATGCAGATGGAATAGAGATAGAACACATTTTTGGCTCATCTTGAAAAGACGTAAAAGATCGGAGGTCAAATGTGACATATATGCGAATGCAAACTATAATGTGATATTTTAAATCCC
>NW_005190221.1:0-1368 GCF_000239375.1 Pundamilia nyererei
ATTTTATGTCTGTGAAGGTTCTCAGTCGTCCTTAGTCTAAGGAGCTTTTCGTGAAATCTGTTTACCTGCTCTCATTTGCTGTTTTAGCTCTTTGGCGGTTGTTGAAATAGTTTTGTGAGCTTTAGACTGAGATTCTGACCTTTATGACAAAATGCATCTATACTTAAAAATTGATTCAGTCCCTACTCCCGAGTGCCAGTGATTCTTCTCCAAAATGGTGCAGCTCAGTTGGTATTTACAATTTGTAAATCATTCCATAATCCAATTTGTCTGCTGCTCAGCCACTCCCTTAAATAATGGCTCCTGACAGGGTCATTGCAGGCAGGTGTGTGATTGCCAGCAGGTGTATGTAACAAAAAGTTCCGCCACTGCACAAAAACTAGCACACACAGACACACATGCACACACACAAACCAGGATAGCAGAGGAACGAGGTGGAGAGACAGTGTTTTCTTGTCTTCCACAGCATGTCTTTGTCCTGTCTTCATCCTTATCTTACCTTGCAATATAAAGTATCTTGATGCAACAATGTATATAAATAAAACTGAACTGAATTGTTTGCTTTAGGATTTCATTGTTGCTAGGGGTTCTGAAGAAACACTGTAGCCCTGTTGGCTTATCAAGTCACAGTGTACAACCACAGTAGACAGATGTTGTTAACCTCATTATCAAGTAAATTTCATGACACACACACACAAAACACAACAAGACTGCTGATTTGTTTATTTGCAGTTTTTTCTCTTCCAGGTGCTGTTTGTTTATTTTATGTTTTTTCTCACAGGTTCAGAGGTTGGTGACCCGTTGTGCTTTTTTTCTTATGGTATTTCTTCTTTTTTCATCCACTTTCTTTTTTCTTTCTGTCTTTTTTCAGCTCTGACATTGTTATTTTCCACATGCATCAATGTAAATAATAATAACATAAATAATACATAAATAGATAAATAAAAGAAAAACAAAAGCAAGGAGAGTTTATAGAGTGTTTCTTGGAAAAACGTGTTTGGCACAACAGTGCATTCGGATCATAAGTCTAAATGCAAAAGCTGCAAGAGGCTTTAAAAAAGGCTCAATCATGTTGATTATGTTGTTTTTTCCAAACTAAGTTAAAGAACAATTTGTACCAAAGCAGATGAGAGGATATTTTTCTCTGTCTCTTAACAATATAAACACAGCTCATTTTACTTTAATTATAGCTGTCACCAAAATGTAAATGTAATGGTGAAACAGAATTTACAACCCAAAAAAAGTTGATTTATAATCACTTTATAACAATGTTCTAACTGAATATAGTCTGCTGTCGGCCATTGACGGTAACATGCCTTTGATTTGCTCTCTATAGCGCTCCTGTACTGTAAACAAACAACCATGATT
>NW_005190221.1:2747-4656 GCF_000239375.1 Pundamilia nyererei
GTTTTTAACTTTTAACCAATTTAATAAAAGTTAAGCAATGGACACGTGAACACCAATCGTCCAATACAGTCGTCTGATGAGGTTAGATCTGAGCTGCCCTTTCAGTGGCACTGCTATTAACAGTCATCTGTGTATATATATCTCTTTTCATGTTAAAATCCTAATCTGCCTGTGGATGCGAATCTGTTTTCTGTTTCCAGTCCAGAATCTTCAGACAAAGTCGCTCTCTCTGCCTTTTTTAGACAGAAGCCTTTATCCTTACATCAGAGCCTCTGATTTCACAGGTAGGTGGACTAGGAATGTTTATGTTGTCTTTTTAAACAAAGGATTTTTGATTTTGATTTTTGCAGCTTGTAAACTACTATATAATGTGTGTGATTTGAAGATATAAGGGAGAAAACATGACTTTGACTCTTGACTCATAATCACATTTACTTTCTGATGGGCTCTAACTAAAGGATACTTGATGTCCACTTAAAGTGTTTTGATTGTTCAGTGAGAAAAGAAATGCATTCACTTTGTTACCATATTCACACGCGTCCTGAAATATGTGTGAAAGCGGCTTTGATACACCTTCAACTCCTGCATCAAACTGACATTTTCAACTGCTGCTGCCTTCTCATGAGAATTGTAGAACAGGATGAATGCAAAATCTCTGTTTTTTACTTTTCTTGTTTGAAAACATCAGCACCAGGACCATCATCGGTTAATGTCGAACTTTTTTTAGGATGAATTTTCAACAGAAATGCAACATGTTTAGTGTGTAAATGCATTATAAGGCAAGTTTAGATCTGGAAAACTTGGGAGTTTGTGTTGGGTTTTTTTACAACACGTTAGCTGTCTAATGGTCCAAAAAAGCCTTAACCTCCTAAGACCTGAACTCTTCCACTGAATGCATTTTTAATTTCTCTTTGATATTTGGGCATATATTTGTAAAAACAAAGAATTATTTTGGTTTTTAAGACAAATAAGAGCCACATATGAGGATATTTGTTTAAAATTTTGATAGAACAGTGTCAGTATAATGTCCTCGTAAGTGGATATCAGGCCCTTGTAGAGCAAAATTGAGTATTTTGGTCTAAATAACCCAAAATGCATGCATGAACTTGAGTTACATAATGATCGGGTTGGCTGTAGCTCAGGAGGTAGAGCAGGTCATCTACTAATCGAAAGGTTGATGGTTTGATCCCTGGCTGATCCAGTTTGCATGCCAAATATCCTTGGGCAAGATACTAACCCGAAGTTGTTCTCTGATTCTTCCATCTGGCTGTGTGAATGTTAGATAGAAAACACTTAAGCATGGGAAAAATTGCTGGTATGAATGGGTGAACGAGGCATTTTGTGCTCAAGTGCTTTGAGTGTTTAGGTAGAAAAGTGCTATATAATAAACAGTCAGTTTACCATAATACATAAAAACAGTACACCGTTACACAATTGCAGTTCTGGTACACAACATTCCTTTGTCATAAAGCCGACAAGTCTTCCAGCTAAGTTGCATTGGTTGTTAGTACCAACCATCTGAATTTCAGAGGAGCACATGGAGTGGTGATAGCACAAATACACGTGCCTTTATACCACAATACTAAAGTTGAAGTCTCATGTGTTTTTGTTTGGTTTGTTTTTCTTCTTCTTTCTCCTCATTATCTATTATTCTACTCATTATATATTATTTAGTAGACAATCATTATTTAATTTTAAAAATGCCCTTTTACAGTTTACAAAACCTAATTTTTCTGGGTAACGAGTTCTGACCCATCCAAAGGCTATGACACCAGCTGAGATTTTACATGCTCTTATTCACATAACTGCATGAGGGCACTTGATTTTTAAATGTTAGTAGTTGATTTTATTTTGTTGGTAGTTGTAATACAATGACAAAAGATGTACCCTTAGGCCCCCTCCTCAATTC
>NW_005190222.1:0-4656 GCF_000239375.1 Pundamilia nyererei
CTGGAGAGATTATATCTCTCGGCTGGCCTGGGAACGCCTTGGTATTCCCCCGGACAAGCTGGAGGAGGTGGCTGGGGAGAGGGAGGTCTGGACCTCTTTGCTTAGGCTGCTACCCCCGCGACCCGACCTCGGATAAGCGGATGAAGATGGATGGATGGATGGATGGATAGATCACTCTGTGTGTTGCTGCCTGGGTAAATTATATCACGGCTCCATCAGTAAACTCTGCCTGACACATTTCACTATATTTCTATTTTCAATTTCCACTGTCAGGTTAAGACTCAATAATTGTTACCGCAACATTAACCTGTTGCCATTACGGATGGAAATCGAGAACTGGGTCTGTACAAGAAACGTTTCCTAGTAGTAAAATTTCTTGGAATCAAAGGTCTGCTTGCCTATCAATCTCTCTTATCGCCTCATGCACTTGCGCTATAATCAGCTGATTTCAGTTGTCAGAGGAAAATAGCAGGACAGTTTACAGTGTGGGCAAATTTTATTTTTATTGCACAAAAGGGTAATAGCATAATACTAAAGTCCAAACTATATCCAGGACAAAAAAAAGTACTTATGTTCCTAGCACAACTTTGGCTACTTGCAAACCCCTGCACAGATTGTATGCTAGCGCAAATGGTGGAAAGTTCCCTGGTTTGATATTTCCCAGTTCCCTGGAGTAATATTACAACAAGTAGCTGCCACCATTGTTGGAAACTGGAATTGGGTGGGCCGCGCTATGAATTCTGTGATAGGATAGGTTGCTATGGAAATTTGGTTATGGTTTTTAACAATTTGTAGCACTTCCTTTCAGCTTGATCAAAGTCCCAGCCACGTTCCAGCACCTCATGGACTAGGGCTGCCACAAACGATTATTTAGATAGTCAACTAGACACCAATTGTTAGTCAACTAATCAGGTCATGCATCCATTGGACGTAAAACGTACAGCTTATTGCACCAGCATGCATCTGCTCTTATGAAACTATCATTAGTGCAAGTGTTCTGTTATATTTGAGGGAGCGAAGAGCAGCACCAGATGCTGCATCCACATACTTGGCATGGTACCGTCTACATGGATGGTATTATCATCCATGATGATGTCATCTGGGTTGCAAGTGTGCAGTGGGTGGCTGTGATCCTGGAGACTCCGAGGCAGGTAGGGCTTGTGGCCAACCTGAAGAAATATGCGAAAAGAAGGAAGTATCTGGGGCATAACGTGAGAGGTGGGCGCACCTGCAGGTAGAGAAAACAACAGCCATCGTATCCTGCCACATCCCAAGACCAAAAAAGGGGTGAGGCAGTTCTTGGGGCTTGCCGGTTACTACTGCTGGTTCAAGGTGAAGTTTGACTGACTAGCTTACTAGCTCTTTGACTGCTCTCACCCAAAAGGGTGACACAGATCTGGTTCAGTGGATGGAACAGTACCAGGCAGTGTTTGTGCAAGTAAAGAAGCCTCTCTGTGGGAAACCCCTGCTTCACACTCCGACTGTTCACTCCCTTACTTTCTGCAGACATATCCCTCGATCAGATAGCCGGGGGCTATTTTGTCACAATAGGTAAGAGGGGGTTCCAGCGCCCTGCCATATACATCAGCTGGAAACCTATTAGAGAGAACGGCCAGAAATATAGCACTGTGGAGGGGTGTACGACAAGCCATTGGGCGGTTAACCTGGTGGTATCTGGCCCTGCAGCTTTTTAAATTCAAGGTGGTCCATAGGCCAGTGGTGCAGATGCTCGTTGGATGTAGGCTTGTCCTGATGGCTCCCCAACCTTAGACAGGTGGTGCAGATATGTGGTAGGGGTGTGGTCTGTGGCTCTGCTGCAGAGGAGTGGTGGTGCAGTGGGTTTGGGGAGGGTGGGTACTGCCAGGAGGCTGGCAGAGCAGCTGGAACTGATTTGGTAATCAGTAGTGCTATTTCGGCAGGCAGCTGGGCCCGAAGGAGAGAGCTGCACCATGCACAAGTCAGCTAGAAGGCTGCACAGAGCAGTCTTGGGATAAAAACTCCAAATAAACCCTCATTGACAGGACAACAGTGTGTATGCGGGGGTCCTCCATGTAACACAGTCATATTTCATTCAGTACAGTTGTGTACTGACAGATCCAGGATCAGTCCAAATCATCAGTAGTTTGATCCACGTATGGATTGAACTGTATTTGTGAAAATGTTGGACTGTTCCTTTATCAGTGTCTAACAGTATGTTTATGAGAGCCATGTAATGTCCATGTGTGCATGCTGAAAGAGACTGTCCTGCTCTGAGCCCCCCTCCTCCTTTCAGGGTGGAGCCTGCTGGAGTCCGATGGTTGAGACCAGGTCTGAGGAAGTGTAAGTGTGTTTTTAATGGGATTCATGAAAACAAAGCAGCACACATTCAACCATCTTCATCAAGTCAGGAGTCATCATCAAAGTGTCAATCAATGAACAGATGATGGATCAATAACTGCAGCTGGATTGTGTTTGTTCTCTCCATCAGATTCCTGTCAACTCACAATCGACACAAACACAGTACACAGAAACCTTCAACTGTCTGACAACAACATGAAGGTGACCCATGTAATGGAGGTTCAGTCATATCCTGATCATCCAGACAGATTTGAAGTCAAGCTTCAGCTGCTGTGTAGAAATGGTCTGACTGGTCGCTGTTACTGGGAGGTCGAGTGGAAAGGACAAGTTCATATATCAGTGAGTTACAAAACAATCAGACGTAAAGGGCGCAGTGCTGACTGTTTGTTTGGAGGGAATCAACAATCCTGGAGTCTGTACTGTACTGATGATGGCCCTCGTCACATCTGGCACAATGATAGATCAACTTCCGTTCTTTCCTCCTCCTCCTCCTCTGATAACAGAGTAGCAGTGTATGTGGACTGTCCTGCTGGCACTCTGTCCTTCTACAGAGTCTCCTCTGACACTCTGATCCACCTCCACACCTTCAACACCACATTCACTGAACCTCTTTATCCTGGATTTTATGTCTGGCCTGGTTCGTCGGTGTCCCTGTGCTGAGTTGAGTGTAAAGAGTGTCTCCTGTTAGAGAAACACTCTGACTGTTGAACAGATAGTTCAGTCTGTACATGTCTGTCTCTTTCACTCACAAACACGTTTTCAGATTCATGGATTCAATCAGTTGATGTTTGAAACTCTTCTAAATGATTCATTGTAAACTTCTTCCTCTTCAGTCCTTTAAAGATGGAAGCTCCCATTATTCCAGAATCCACATGTTGTTTTTCTGTCTTTTTCCACTCAAAGCTCCACAGTGAATCTCAGTATGTTGTGTTTCACTGAAGCTCAGTTCACAACCAGCTCCTCTGCATTTTCAACAAGTGTGAGCTCATTAAAATGAGGCTATGTCCACACGTACATGGGTATTTTTGAAAACGCAGTAAACAGCGTTTTCGGTCACTGAAAACAGAGATTTTTAAAAACGCCTGCCAGGGTGGAGATTTTCGAAAACTCTGTTTTTTCATTTACGTGTGGATGAGGAAAACGGAGAAAATGCAACGTCAAAGGTGTGCGCCTATTTTGACGTCACACTGTGCGCCACGTTTTTGTTTTGCTGAAATTAGTTACTGTTAATTTTATTCTCTGCAGTGTTGAAATGCTTACTAATACACACACAGTTATCGTCCCTCCACACATATGACTCAGTTCTGCTTCTATGCGTCATCTTTGTTTACTCTTTCCCACTGTTAAGGTTCAAATATTGAGGAGGAGAGTACAAACAACCAGGTCCAGAAGATCTTGGTCAAACAATTGATTTTAATGAATACACGCGTGGGAAGACCAGTGCCTGTTCGCAGACAAGAACTGATCTCCAACTTAATCAAAGCATACACAGATTTTTATAGCATCAGGGTTTGAATTAATGACGCCCTCTACACGGTTTGTAATATATCGCCACCTATTGCTTTGGCATATTCCTGGCGGCATTTTCCTTCATTTTTGCGTTTACGTGTGGACAGGATTTCTTTTTTTTTAAACAAAAACGGAAAATCTCAGTTTTCAAAAATACCCGTGTACGTGTGGACGTAGCCTGAATCCAAATGTTTGATTTCTCTTTCTTAATGGGATGTTTCCAAACTCTCCACATGCTCTTACTGTTTCACTCATTTTTCGAAGCTCATCATTTGAAAATGTTTCAGCCATATAAGCTGAAAATATTGGCTCAGTAGTTTTGAATGCAGTTCTAAGCAGAATCTGATTGTATTGAGGGATGATAATGCATGTGGCTTATCTAATAAACACCAAAGGCTTCAATCCTTGTGTCTAGTCTTGTGTTTTTCCCATGTTGAACAAGAACATGGTGCAGGATGTTGGTAACAGCTTGGTAATCAAACTCTTAGAAACATGTAAATATGTGTGTATGGCTGTATCCCAATTCAGGGTCTGCAGCCTTAAAGTACGCAGCCTCAACGATCCTCAAGGGCCGCATACTTAAAGACCGCTAAGGCCGGAAGTGCGAGGCTTGTGCAATGGGACGGTCTAGCCTCCGTTGCGCTGCCCAGGTTGCCTAGCAACCATGATACTAACAGCTGGAAACGTTTCATACAGCTTTGTTTGACAGAAATGAAGGAGAAAATCTTTTGTTCATTTGTTTGTTTCTACATGAGCTTTGATCATTCTCTGTAGGATTAAGCTCAGCTATTGAACGGCGTATATTTTAAA
>NW_005190223.1:0-4652 GCF_000239375.1 Pundamilia nyererei
GATGGATGGATGGATGGATGGAAATAACACAAACTAAATCACATAACAAAATGAGACAAATACAAACATGAACTCAGAGCGCTGGGTCAGAGACCCAGCCTGTGACAAGTACATTGTTGAGTTCATGATACCATCAATGAAATGCAGCTCCCCAGCACCAGCAGCACTCATGCAGCCCCACATAAGGACACTGCCACCACCACGTTTCACTGTAGGAACTATGCATTTCTCATTGAAATCCTCACCTTCATGACGCCATACAGTTTTGAAACCATTAGTTCCAAAAACAGTGATCTTTGTCTCATCACTCCAGAGTATAGAGTCCCTGTAGTCTTCATCTTTTTCAGCATGGGCCCTAGCAAATTCTAGGCGTGCTTTTTTGTGCATGGGCTTTAGGAGAGGCTTCCTTCATGGACGATACCCATGCATGCCATTCCTCTGCAGTGTGCGCCGTATGGTGTCACGGAAAACAGTCACTCCAGTTTGGCTTTCTATTGCTTTAGCTAACTGCAGTGAACTTCCATGGTGATTTTCTTCAACCCTTCTCATCAGGAGACGCTCCTGTTGAGATGTTAACTTCCGTGGATGGCATGGACGTCTCTGTAAGATGGTTGCGCTTCCATCTTTCTTACATTTTGCTGGACACGTCTTAAATGAATCATTGGACTCACCTGTGGTTGAATGCCTGTTAATTCAAATTTTGTAGTCTTAAGTATGGCTTTTCTCCTAAGACTATAAGTAGGGTGTCCTCATTTTTGCTGCATGGGCTTGAATGAGTTTGTTAGGAAAATCATTTTTTGTGTGTGCAAATTAACAAATCTAGTTTGCAATCAATTGCCCACATTTGTGAGAGTATTTTGTAGTATAGCATCTCATAGAAAATGTTGATTCTGAAAGGAAACCAAAGGTTTTCTGACAAATGTAGTGGGGTGTACTCATTTATGCTGAGCACTGTATATGGCATCTTTCAAGAAACCCAAGAATGCTTTACACATGAGTACAAATAAAAAAACACAAAAATAAAGGCTAGAGGTTGAAGGTTTGGTTCAAGAGGTGAGTTTTGGGAAGTTTCTTGAAGGACTACAGTGATGGAACATTGGGAAGCTTATTTAGGAGACACTTGCAGAGGAAGCTCTGTCACCAAAGGTATGAAGTTAAGGTGTGAAGGACAGAAAGCAGACCCATGGCTGTGGACTGTATGGGTCCAGCAGGTCAGACGAGTACTGAGGGCGCAGAGCATTGAGAGATTTTTGTGAGAAGTAAGAGGAATGATCTTTTAAGTAAGGCGCGACATGACGAGGAGCCAGTGGATAATTATGAGGGTGTGGGTGATGTGTTTTCACAGCTTAGTGCCTATTCAAAATCTGGTGGCTTAGCTCTAGACATACTGGAACCTGTCATGTGCTTTGGTGGAAATCCTCAACATTGCAGTAATCCAACCGGGTGGTGACAAAGACATAATCCATGAAGTAGCCAGCTTTATTTATTTATTTATTTTTTACAATTATTATAGATGCTTTAAGGCTGTAAAACCCCTCACTACACACTTTATACACTTTTTTTCAGACAGGTATAAACATTTTAACATTTATCTCTTTTGTTTAAACACTCTCAAAGTTCAAACTTTGTAGAAAAATAAGTCGAGTATTATAGAATGAAACCAAAATCCAAACCCTGTTTTCCGGTCAGAGCAGCTGCAAAAGGATTCAACATTAATGAATCACTGGTACAGAAGTAGAGGAAGCAAGAAGAATGATCTGAGCAAAGTTTGACTTATCTGACTGTTTTGTTTCGCTTAATGTGCCTCATAATGCGGTGTGCCTTATGGTTCGAAAAATACAGTAACTTCTACCTTCCTTTAGCATGTCCAGCAACAATGTGCTGTTTAAAAAAACCCAAAGAACATGCATGACATGTATGCAACAGGCATACATGTGGCCCTGAATATAATGACCGCTTTGGACACTAATTTGGTTTTTATGAAATTTCTTGCATGAAATAATCGTTTAGTGACGCCTGTGTGTTCTTGCAGGACTACATACTCTGAGGATCAGTGAGGCATCCTCAGAGTGATTTTGGTGCTGTGTAAATAAAATTGAAACTGAATTGTAATTGTTGACTGTTTAAATGCTGGAATGATCAACACACACACCTCTGAAAAGTGTGTGTTTGTTCTTTCTACAATAACTGTTGAATGTAAGCATAGTTATGACTAAAGGAATTCTTTATCAGTCTGTACTCTTCATGTTAAAGGAAAATCCAGAAAAGCGACAAACATTTTCTGGAGTCAAAGAAAAACTTGTTATTGGGATAATAACCGAAATCTTCTCAGACAAAATGCTGATTTAAACAATTTGTCAAACGCTCTTCAAACAGTTTAAAATGAAAAGAGTAAAAAGAGAAGCAATGTTTTCAGCTGCTGCTTCATAACAGTGAGAGTTCAGATAAATTAACAAATTCAAGGGAAAGCATCTCCAGCTGATTTTCTAGTTTGCTCTTACTTTGGCAGATTTCTTCTGAGCTCCACACCAGGCTTCCAGCTGCAGCACAGACTCAAACTGGGACAGGAAGGCAGAGGTTACATTTACTGGAAGAGCTTCAGAAAAAAGTGACTCCAGTACCTTCACTGTTCAAGGCTAGCAGGTCCAAGGGTCTGTTTACATTCTGCCACAGTGAGATAACATGACTACAGAAACAAGTGCTGTAGTCACGTACTGTGGGTTGTGATTTTAACCAATGCAGGAATGTTATGGCCAAGTACCATCAATACGTGAAATTTCCATTAAGGGACAATAACCTCTCTGTTTATGGTCAGACTGTTTACTACTTGGTGTGCTAATACTGTTTAGTACCTCTAGTAGTTTTTACGTGTTGCTTACTTACTGTCCTCCTCTGTTACAGACTCCTGTTGGAAAACGTACTGCTGACGTCTAAGGAGACTGAAACCTCTGAAAGGAAATAAACTTGAGACTTTGAAAATTACCCATCATTTGAATTTTAAAGTCTTAACTTACGGCAAATACTTGATTGCTGAGCTTATCAGAGTTGAATATTAAAATCTGTTAAACCTGCCACCAAACCTCATGGATTTGAAACCTTAATTTAAAAGGTGGTCAGAGGGATTACGATTAACATGTGACAACAGCGCCTAGGAGTCAACCATGAAAGATTACACAGGTTAGAGAATACGCGACTGAGGCAGATTGGCTCCAAGAGTAACATACATTTGTTATAAAAGTTGACTGTGGCATGGCCTATCCTATAGCAGTGAGGCAGTAAGCCAGACAAAAAAAGGCTCCAACTAGTGATTTTACTCCCTGACCCGTCTATGTGAGGGCTGTGTTTCTCTAGCCAGGGGTAGCCCAAAGTGAGAGGTGGATCAGAAGAGGAGAAAGTGAACAGAGTGAAGGCTTCGCGGTGGTGCTATTAAGGATACTGTATTGTTCTTCCTTTTTGATTTTTTTTTTTTATGTTTTAGTTGTTTTTCTGTGTGTGGCGGAGGTGTGGTCCCGGGCGCGGCTGCAAACAAACAAGCCCCAGACAGAGAACAGCACAGACGCCGGGGCAGGAGTGCTGGAAGTGCGGGCAACCGGGACACCTGAGGAGGGACTGTCCTCTGATGGAAGTGGGGCAGGTGTTCCGCGTTGCTGGTGCCCCAGCACCCCCTCCCGGTCCAGGAGGGACATACAGCATTCCGGTAAGGACTCGAGGGGGTACACGCCATGCTTTGGTGGACACGGGCTGCACGCAGACCCTCGTGCACCAAGGCTTGGTTTGCCCCGGGGCATTGCTGGAGGCAGATTGGGTGGAGGTGAAGTGTGTTCATGGTGATGTTTACAGGTATCCCATGGTGCCGCTGTTATTAAAGTATAAGGGCAAAACGCATAGAGTAACGGCTGCGGTTAGCCCACGCCTGTCGCATCCCCTAATTCTGGGCACAAATTGGCCGGGGTTCCATCATCTGTTGGGACAGTATGCGGGGATGCGATCACGACCGTTAGTAGCATGTAGTGTCTGCACGGCGCTCAGCGGTGACGCGGGGTCGTCCGACACTGACTCCGGGGAGGGGGAGACGGCGGGTCCTTCATGGGAAGCCCCGCCTGCTCCGGAATTTTCCCCCACGGGTGATTTTCCCACTGGAGCAGTCTCGTGATGACACCCTACACTCAGCCTTTGACCAGGTGATTGAGATTGATGGTCACGTGGTGTGCCCTGAAGCCGAGCGGACCTACCTGCACTTCATTTTATCAAAAGATAGGTTATATCGAGTGAGTCGTGACACTCGCACGGAGGAGACACACACCCAGTTGTTGGTGCTGCAGGGCCGCCGGGAAACGATTTTCCAGGCAGCTCATTATAACCCCATGGCAGGGCATATGGGATACGAAAAAACTCTGGAGCGAATAACGGCCCGATTTTATTGGCCGGGCATCAGAGCGGATGTGCGCCGCTGGTGCGCGTCCTGCCAACTTGTTAATCAGCCGGCTACACCAAAAGCGCCTTTGCGCCCGCTCCCACTCATAGAGGTCCCGTTTGAGCGCATTGGCATGGACCTCATCGGGCCGTTTCATCGGAGTGCACGTGGCTACCGCTTTGTATTAGTACGAATTACTGGGCATTAAATCTATTCGGACCAGTGTCTACCACCCTCA
>NW_005190224.1:0-4650 GCF_000239375.1 Pundamilia nyererei
TCTGTCTCTCACAGTTGAAGTGTACCTCTGGTGCAAATTACTGACCTCTGTCATCATTTTAAGTGGGGGAACTTGCACAATCGGTGGCTGACTAAATACTGTTTTTGCCCCACTGTAAGTGTCTCCTTTTCAATCATAGAATACTTGAGATGATGTTTAACTTGCGAGAGAAGTAACTTACATCATGGTTATCCTCCTGGAGAAGCACTGCTCCTGCCCCAACTGCGCATCAATTTCCAGTTTGAATGGTAAAGAGGAGTTGTAACAAAGTATGCCCTTAAGGCTTTCAAAAGTTTGTTGGCAACCCTCAGACCAAACGAAAGGTTTTGAGGGACTGGTTAAGTCAGTGAGAAGGGCAGCAACAGAGGAAAGATTCTTACAAAAACACTGGATATATCCAGTCATCCTAAGGAAACAACGCAGTTCAAGTTACAAAAGCTGAAATGTCAGATGCTTCTGGTGTTAAAGAAACATGCCAATACCCCTTCAACGCGTCAAGGTTAGTAATTTATTTAGCAGGCCCAATTTCATCAATGCAGTCATCGATAAGAGGTAAAGGATGTGCATCTGGCACAGTGACAGAGTTTACCTTCTGAAAGTCAGTGCAGAATCTTGGGAGTCTATCTGACTTTGTGTTTAGGAGACATGGTGATCTCCAGGAGCTGGAGATTGGCACCACAAATCCATTCTGAAGAAGATAGTCAACTTCCTTTTTTATGACTTCCCTCTTTGCTGGGCTAACCCGATAAGTGCGCTGTTTAATTGTTGTGGGTTAGTCAACACAACATCATGTTTTATAACAGTGGTTTGAGAAGGGACATCATTGAACAGAGATGGGAATCCCAATATAAGTGTTATGATATCATTGCTCTGTTCATCAGGAAGGTGAGACAGCTATTATGGTAGTGTTGACAATATTATAGAATTACTTAGTCATAGGTAATAGTCATAACAGCCATAAAATTCCCAAGATTTCATTTAAATTAAAACTATAACACTGTATTCTGTCAGGGTTTCTGTCGTATGTGACATCTGTGTCGATGGTACATACGACAGTAAAAGTCAAATGGCTTCCCTCATATGCCTAAGGGCATTACAGTAAAACTACCCACTGACAACCTGATCATATGAACAAAAATAACATATTACACAACTGCATTGCCACAGGTATCACAGAAATACTGCCCCTGATGCACCACCTAATCAACATACAGCAAATTAAAGCAAATATAACTTTTCTGAAATCATTTTAGAGTGTATAAATTTTATCACTAGGGTATGTTATCAGTCTGTCTACGCTGTACCTCTATGAATCATTCTGCTCCTTTGACTGGCATGTAATGTGCTTGTGGGATGACTCATTTACGTGTGACAGACATCCTAAATGGTAGATTAGAGAACTGTGTCTTATCTAATAGAACTAAAAGGGAATAGGATGCCTTCCAGTTAAATCAGTCTGTCTCACAGGATACCCATCAACCCCTGTTATTTATTAATATATTTCATACTGACAGACTAGGAGATTATGTGTAATTAGAAAGATAAGGGAAATTAAAGGACTCCATTCCTATTGACCTGCCTAATGCAGTGGACTGAAATCTGGGTCTCTGAAAACCTGTTTGGAAGGGGCAGATGTGTGTTATACTGAAACATTATGCTTTCAATCAGTCTCTCCCTCTTTGCTCTCACATTCTTCTTTACCTGGCAGAAAGACAGATTCCACACCTCACGTGGCACAATTTGTATGAAAATTTGAATGGCAATTAAATGAAAACTTTTATCACTGTCTTTATAACAATAGTTTGGGGGTCTGATTCCTTGCCACAGTATACACTACCAGTCAAAAGTTTCGACATGCCTTCTCATTTAATGGTTTTCCTTTATTTTCATGAGTATTTACATTGTAGATTCTCACTGAAGGCTCAGTAAGGGAGCTGCTTAGAGTAGGAACTCATCTAGACTGGGTAATTACCTGCCTCTTCACAACATGGGAAATCCTTTTAGGTATCATAGCTACTAAGCTAAGAAGGCTTGGAGAAAGGCATGGAAAATAACACGAGGTCAACCAACCACAGGCTCCTCGTTGATAGAACAGTACAGTGGGGTGGCTGTAGCTTGGGTAGTAGAGCAACCGGAAGGTTGTTGGTTCGATCCCAGTCTACTCCAGTCTGCATGGTTGCTCCATTGGTGTGTGAATGTGTCTGAATGTTAGTTAGGTAGCACTGAAAGCCTTGCTTGTGTGAATGGGTGTGACTGGGTGAATGAACAAGCTTTGAGTGCTCAGAGTAGAAAAGCGCTATATAAGAACCGGTCGTCGTGCACTTTTCCAACATGACAATGATCCAAAACACACATTTAAAGTTACTGTTGCATTTCTGAAGAAGAACAGGGAGAAGGGGATTGAATGGCTAAGTATGTCTTCTGATCTGAACCCAATTGAACACTTGTGGGGAATGCTGAAGTGACAAGTTGAGCATCACTCTCCATCCAGCATCCAGGCTCTAAAAGAGGTTATTCTTGAAGAATGGAAAAGATAGATGTTGCAATATGTTGCCAATTTGTTCATTCCATGCCCAGAAGTCTTGGTGCTGTCCTTGGAAATCACAGTGGTCATACAAAATATTAGATGTAGTAAATTTATTGCAGGGTGTATTCATTTTTGCTTCAACCAATATGAGTAAAACTGAAGATTTTGTGATCTAAGTTATATTATTAACCTTAATTTCATGTTATGGAGTTAAACAAGTGTTCAATAAAACTTTGGAAATTGTTCGTTTGTTCATAGAGCTACTGATTAAATTCGTACTTTTTAAAGGGGGTGTACTCATTTATGCTGAACACTGTATAAGTGAAATGCAATGCCATTCTTCCTCAATATAGAAACAAGAGGAAGCAGATATAAAAAAAAACACGATGGGGTCCTAGAACCGGACCCTGTGGGACGACACCTGGTCACAGAGGAACAGAAAAAGTTCACCCCGCCAAGTAGGATCTGAACCACTCCAGTGCAGTGCCCCTAATAAAGATTAAGATGGCATGATCCACTGTATCAAAAACAAAACAGCTATTAAATCTAAAAGCACACGAACAACACAATCCCCAGCGTCACTAACTAAAAATATGTTATTAAAAACTTTTAAAACGGCTGATTCTGTGCTATGAAAGGGTTTAAAACCTCTAAAACATTTTGCTTTGCCAGGAAGGTCATTAATTGGCTGTGAACTAACTTTTCAAGAATTTTGGAAAGAAAAGGTAGTTTGGAGATCGGCCTGTAATTCGCAAGAATTGTAGGATCAAGAGCAGATTTTTTAATCAGGAGGGACCCCCATTTGGAGTCTCCTTTAACCTCCTAAGACACGAACTCTTCCACGGCATGCATTTTTAATTTCTCTTTGATATTTGGGCATATTGGGGCCCGATGAATGTAAAAACGAAGAATTACCAGATTTTATTTTTTACCTTATTTTTGTTTTTAAGAAAAAAAAAGAGCCACATATGAGGATATTCGTTTAAAATTTGATGGAACAGTAGCAGTATGATGTCCCCATGAATATCAGGCCCTTGTAAAGCAATATTGACTATTTTGGTCGAAATAACCCAAATGTGATGTCCACATATATGGACGCCAGGTCCTAGGAGGTTAAAGAGGACAGAGTCACCAGCTCAAACCTGTCAAAGAGACCAGAGCAGGAAGCAGAGACTGAGCAATCATGAGCACAAGGAGAGATTTGGAATGACATTTGTTGCTTAACTTTAACTGATCAAAGTGAAATTGTCTTGCTGGCAACTTGTTACCTTGTGCATCCATCACATAGAAATAATGTTTGGACAAAATAAAGAACATGCAGCAGGATTACAAGAAATTTAAAGCCAGCTAAAGTGCCATTCTTTCATTTTTTTATGATTATATAGGTAGAAGTCTGTCATTCTGTATATTGGTGTGGTGCTGTTTGATGTTGCTATGCTGTTACTAAGCAGATAAAGTATGTCATGTTAGCAAAGGTACTTTGACTACTAAAAAACAATAAAGTAAATAAATAATTGTTCACAGGGAGGCTGCCCAGTGGGCAGTTATTTACACAGTCTCAGAGTAGTTTGGCTGGAATGAACCTTATTCCTCAGCAGAAACAGTAGTAAAATCCTTTATGAGGAAGTGGATGGAAAGCAATGCCGATTTTAAACTATAAAAAGAAAGTGGAAAGAAACAAACCATTAGAATGTGGTGAATTAGAGAAAATAACCCCCCTTTTAATTCAACCTGACCAAACTGGTTTTATAAAAGGGAGGCACTCATCAACAAATACACGTAGATTACTTAATTTAATAGACTACTCATGCAGTAAAAACATTGAAACCATTATATTTTCTTTAGATGCAGAAAAAGCATTTGACAGAGTTACCTGGAAATTTCTATTTGCAACTTTACACAAATTTGGTTTTGGACCCTCTTTCATAAACTGGTTAAAAATAATGTATAACTCCCCAACAGCTTGTGACAGAACAAATGACCAAACATCCTCCAACTTCTCTCTTCTGAGGGGCACTAGACAGGGATGCCCACTCTCCCCTTCACTGTTTGCAATTTTTATTGAGCCACTAGCAGCAGCAATTAGAAAGGCTACAACAATTAAGGGCATAAAATGTAAGAAT
>NW_005190225.1:0-1299 GCF_000239375.1 Pundamilia nyererei
ACATTCTGACCTTAATATAACTCCTAACCTTAGCTCAGAATGTAAACATGTAATTGTATAAAGAAGCAGTGGTTACCATTCCATAGTAGTTACTGTTGACCATTATGGGACCTCGGCTCCTTAAATAGACGTATTCCTCCCACCAGTCACTCACCTAGAGCCAAAACAGGAATCTAAAGTCTTTCATTCCAAACCACGAAGCAGTGATCACTCACAGATTACAGAGCTGGCAAAAGAACATTTACTCAAGTAAAAGTTTACTGAACCCAAGTATTATCCTGAGATACTTTCATTAATAAAAATGCAAATACTGAACGTATGCATTTCATGCTTTAAATAATCATATATTGAGAAGATGCTATACTTTTCTGCACTGGCAGGCGAGGACAGGAAACATTTCTGGCACCTTCACATTAATATTATGGTGTGAAGCGACTCACTGTGAGTAAAACAAAGTGTTTGTCAAAACTGCAGCAGAGCCACCACAAACACATTTAACTCATTCAAAGCTCAGAGCCAGAAGCTTCAGGTTAAAAGTAGTGCAGTCAAAATTATACGTTGACGCAAATGAATCTGCCATCACGGTCAACGTAATATATAACGTATCTGGAGTGAAGAATAGTGATGGGATTTCCGGCTCTTTTTAGAGATCCGGCTCTTTCGGCTCGGCTCACTAAAAAGAGCCGGATCTTTCGGCTCCGAACTGGCTCTTCACGTTGTTTAGTTGCTTTAATTAATTTATTATTAACAATAATATAAAATTACACACAAAAGGAATTATTAATGTAAAAAAAAAAGTGGTTTTATTTATATGTGTTTATATATAAATATTTACGGTGGCCCCTAGAGACAAAGCATGCACAAACTCCAAAACAGAGCTACCTAGATCACTTAAATTACACAACTGAAAGCATATTTGTATGGTTTGTGTATTTATACACAAGCACTCATATATATTCAAATAATTTTTAAAAAAATGTCCATTTACCTGTTACTACCACACACCAAATCCGGTCGTTGGTACTTGCTGGCCTGTGTAGCCACGAGGTAACAAAGCTCAACACTGCGCCCAGCATCCTGGAGCACTTCTGTTGTCTTTTGTACATGTTTTGAGTTTTTACGTGTTTTGTCTGTAGGGGCCACCGTAAATATACTTTTATTTATTCACTCCACATAAAATGTAATAAATAAATCATATAATACAAAAACAAACTATTCACAGGTCAACTTTTAACTATTTCAATTTTCATTTTTTTCCTTTTAGACAATTTAAAGTGAAACAACACAAAACACTGCAAA
>NW_005190225.1:2818-4648 GCF_000239375.1 Pundamilia nyererei
CTGCTCTCATTTACTGTCTTAGCTGTTTGGTGGTTCTTGAAATTTTGTGAGATGTCACCTGAGATTCTGGCATTTTGGGCAAAATAAATTTATATTAAAAAAATCGATTCAGGATTTTAATGAATCGATTTTACGTTATCCAAGCCAGAATCGATTTTAATCGATGAATCGATTATTAGAACCCACCCCTAACGCACAGTGTGAGCACTCAGGTCACATCAGAGCACCGGGTCGTATAGTGTGAGACCCTGCATCGTGACCTATGAACTTCTAAACCCTGCGAGTCAACCGTACAGTTTGAGCGCGACTGAAAAAATCGCACAGTGTCTGCCCAGCTTAATGTGACGTTGTTGTCCCTGGCTCTCTCTCTCTCCCTCCCGCTCTGTTCCTGTGCTACTGAGAGTGTACCTATCGCCCCTCCCCCCTCTGCCCAGCGCAAAGCACAAGGCTCGCACGCAAGTTTAGCGGAAAAATAGTGTGAGTGAGACGGTGAGAGAGAGAAAAAAAAACAACCCACGGCAAGCGATAAAGAGCAGGTTTTGTGCCAAAGTAGTTACCCCCGGCAAAAATTGTTTCCCCATCTACGAGCGTGCAAAGTAGGAGGAGCCACTTGCCCAGCTCCGTTCTGTACGCTACTTGTCACTGATCTGCAGTCGATGCAATAAAGAGTAAAAGCTGGAAAACAGCAGACTCCATTAATTTCATAGTTTCGTGACATTGGTGTGGAAGACAATTTACCTTAAACTGTACACTGAAATAACCTGCTGGGAATACTTTGTCTAGAAAAAGACTTTGATACTATAATACTGTAAAACCCGACGCGATCATGGAAACACGTCGCTCTCCGGTGAATTTGCACTCAGTTTACACTTTGTAGCGAAGCTATCACGAAGGAGTTTATTTGCAAAATAAGTCACAGTATAACCAATAACTACAGTAACTTTGAAGAGGATTTCTTCTTCACAGCAAAAGTTATGGAGGGATACAGATTTTATCAGGCTGTGTGGCATCAGTTGTTAAAATGTGTGCCCCCCCCCATCTATAATGCACATTGGCAGAGTTTTTCTTTGTAAATAAATAAAATTTAAAACAACATTTAAATACATATATTTATCGTCTTTGTAAGTAACAGGGCTTTTCAAAATTTTGCAAGTTCGTTTTGGCCAACCTTTTGTAGGCCTACTTGACTCAAACATTGTCAAATTTTTCCAAAATCTCCGGTCACGTGGGTTTTCCTCATCAATTATGCAAATTAGCTCACATTGTGCACACAAACCGAAAAACCAGAGTGCCTCTGAGATTACTTTACAATTTGTTTTCGAAAATAACAAACACCACAAGAGGATGGAACCAGACGAGTACAAGGTTTTGGTTGCATATGAACTGAAAGGAGAGTATCCAGCGCTTTTCACGAAGAAAGAGAAATTTCTTCTCCGAAGAAAAGCCGCTATTTATGACATTGAAGGTAATAACTGCAACTTCGTAGCGTTTATAAATGTCATCAATTCATATATATTAACACATATACAATTTTTTACTGACAGAATGTGGAATTGAACTACTTTGAGTTGATATTTGTATTAAAAATAACTCCATGATATCTGAAGGCCATTAGTTATAATTACTTTACACATCCATCACTTTTTTTAGTATCAGTAATACAGTCTTGTGTGTGGCATAATCTTTTTGGCTTCTGAACTGTCATAAATATAGAGAACCAGTCCAATAGTCACCCCCAAATTATATCACATACATAACTGATTCATTACATTCAAGATGTATTGTCATGACTTTTACCACATATAGACCTGTCGTGGTTTAAACAGCTAT
>NW_005190226.1:0-2772 GCF_000239375.1 Pundamilia nyererei
GTTGAAGGACATGTCCTGGTCAAAAATGACTCCAAGGTTCCTCACAGTGTTACTGGAGGCCAAGGTAATGCCATCCAGAGTAAGAATCTGGTCAGATACCACATTTCTAAGATTTTCAGGGCCGAGCTAAAGAACCATGCACAAAATAAAAAGGTTCTTTGACGTATGATATGTTTAAGACATATTGACATATTCATCCCTCCCACCTACCTCTCTCTCTCTCAAACTGTCTTATCGAGATTAGATCCTGGTTCTCCTCCAGTTTTCTCAAACCAAACAGTAATAAAACTGAGGTTTTACTCGTTGGCACAGCCTCTATCCTAACCAAATCTCACAGTTTCTCCATTAACATTGAAAATTCTCCCACCCTTCCCTCCCCTCAGGTAAAGAGTTTGGGTGTCATACTTGATAATACGCTCTCATTCCAGTCTCACGTTAATTACATAACCCGGTCTGCTTACTTCCACTTACGTAATATTAACCGACTTCGCCCCTTCCTTCCTCCCCATGCTGCTGCCATCCTTGTCCATAGTCTTATTACTTTCCAGACTGATTACTGCAGTTCCCTCTTATTTGGTCTCCCCAAAAAGTCCTTCCATGAACTCCAACTTCTTCAAAACTCTGCAGCTCGGGTCATACCCCGCACTCCGTCAAGAGCTCATATTACCCCAGTTCTTCAGCAGCTTCACTGGTTGCCCATAGAACCCAAGATTAACTTTAAAATCTTACTTCTCACGTACAAATGTGTCCTTAAATCTGCTCCTTCCTATCTGTGTGATCTGCTCCATATGACCACTGTTTCCTCCCCTCTCAGATTCTCATCTGCCATTCATCTTGTTGTTCCTTCTGCTCGTCTTACCACTATAGGAACAGAGCCTTCAGTCGCTCTGCTCTTCGGCTCTGGAACTCTCTTCCTCCAGCCATAAGAAATATAGACTCTCTTCCATATTTACAGTTCAAAACACATCTATTCAAGCTGGCTTATTCGCTTTAGTGCTGATTTTATCTTTCTTCTATCTTTATTTTAATAACTATTGCCCCTTTTATTTTTTTATTTTTTGTCTTTTGTAAGGTGACCTTAAATAAAATGTATTATTATTATTATTATTATTATTATTATTATTATTATTACCATGACAACTACCTCTTGTCTTCCATCAGGCCTGTAGAGTGCATTTCCTGATTTAAGGCCGAGACCATGTTCCTGTGAAGGGTCTCAGTCTTGTGTCTGTTGGTATCACAGTAACAGTCTACTTCCAAAACTTCTCTACAAAACACTTATGTGGTGCTTATGAGGTATCAGCCTTACAGATAAAAATAAATCCCAACACTTCGGAATATCTGTCCCCCTCCCTTGTTCCACAGAATGGTGTGCCCATAAAAATAAAGTCCTGCCCCTGTCTTCCTGGATTCTTAGGAGGGCTAAAGCGTCGTCTCTTATTGTTCGCTACAAAGAATTGGCTTTTAGAGCCGCTAGTACATGAAATAAAACATCACTAATACCAAAGGGCTCAATTTTGGCTTATCTGACCACGTTGTAGAGGACTCCTGAACACTCAGTACTGGACTGACACACACACACACATTTCCACATTTCCATGTCTTGTGTCTGTATTGTCCTGTTCTGTCTGGAGTTTCACTGGCTTGTCTTGTTTTGCAATTTTTGCACATTACACTTTCTGTAGTCCTGTGTTTGTCTGTCACATGTCACATGTAGCACCAGGGTCTCGGAGAAACGTCCCTTGTTAGCCCTACCTGTTGACCCCTGACCCCTGTCCTGTCCCTGTAACTGGTCCCCAGAATCAGGAGTAGAAGAACGTGTGGATCCCTGTATCACAGCTCCAATGACGATGACTTTTTAAAGCCATCTCACGCACAGTTAAGGCAGGCTGAAGTTCCTTTAACTGGAAACTATCGGCTTTCTGAAACAGATTCATTTTTTCCTAAGTTTCTTTATTGATTAGTCTTTTGAGTAATAATTCATGTAAATGTTGTCTCATTAATTTGACAAGAAAGAGAACACAGAGACCATATTAATAATAGCAGTAAGACTTACATTGTTTCTGACCTGCTCCCGAAGGATCCGTGCCTCTTTTCCTACGTCACCTGGATTTTTACAGGTGGCCTGGGCAACAGCGTGGTAGAGGCAGTTCTGATCTTCTGAATTTACTGGGATCACGGTTCCATCTGGTCTCAGGATTTCAAAATGACCAGTGCACGGGCTCTGTTCACCACGAATCCGTTTAGTTATCTTTGAGAAGAACCCCCTCCCCCTGTAAAAAATACATGAATAAACCAAAAAAACAACAAATCAGTCCCTCTGGTCAAAAAAGGGAAAAGGTGAGACTAACAAATCTCCCTGTAAATATAAGTAGTCCATAACATTTGTTTATTACTTTAAAATTTATTTAAGAGTTTTGATTGGGACCAATAATAATGTTGTTGTACATAAAATCTGTCATGTAAGTTGTGTCCACCAGTGAAGCTGTTGGAATAATATTGATGAAGAAGCATAAGGAAAACGAATGTTGGAAATAATGTATATAATCAGATTAAACTATAACAGTAAAGGAAGTCAATTCAATTTTGTTTTATATATCACCAAACCACAACACCCAGTGCATTATGGGAATCCCCCAGCAGTCTACACCTATTGCAGTAAAACTAAGGGAGGATCCGGGGTCACCTGGTCCAGCCCTAACTATATGCTTTAGCAAAAAGGAAAGTTTGAAGCCTAATCTTGAAAGTAGAGATAGTGTCTGTCTCCTGAAT
>NW_005190226.1:3628-4647 GCF_000239375.1 Pundamilia nyererei
CTTCAATCAGTGATGAATAGTAAGATGTTCTGGCTTTGGGGAGGGCTTTCTTATAAAGCAGCAAACTATTTCTCCAGGCTAATTGAGGATTGTTACACACCATTTCAATATTAACTGAAGTGACATCAGATTAATGTAACCAGGTGTCATTATTGCAGATTGGAATTATAATTTTACTAAATCTACATTTTTCCTTTCTCAGCAATTTCAGGGTTCCTTCAGTGTCGCCTGCCTTCGCCTCTGACAGTTGACTATGGCTGCTGGAGTCCCTAGAGAAAAAAAACTATGAGAAAACTACGTGAGAGATCAACAGGTGGTGTGCCGGGGTGTTCTGTTTAGAGCTACACGTCCTCCTCACCATCACCAGCCTTCTTTCTTGTTGCTCAGGACTATCTGCTGAGGAAGAGCTAATGGTAGCTAAGCTAGCGTTGCCTGCACTAACTACTAACTATCTATGCCATTTTCCAGAGTCCAGAGCTGGTTTTCCATTCACTGAGCCTGGCCTCCAGAAGTACAATCAGGCAACATTTCTTTCCAGTATCTGTGCTGAACAGAGGAGAAACTAAACATTTGAGAAGGAACTAATGACTCAGCTACAAGCTAAGCTAATAGCTACGCTAAAGAAAATCATTGGGTCTTTAGTGTGGGCGACTCAGCAGAAAGCGCGCTTTGGATAAACCACATGAAGATTACAGTTTGAAATAAGTCTTTATCTGAAGGTCTATAATTAAACAAGTCACACATGTTAACAAAACACTACTGTGCACTGTGTTAGGAACAGGAAGTGACACGAGAATGCCAGAAAAAATAAAAACTGGGAGGGTACAGGAAAATAACTGAGTCCTTCCCAGTTCACAGCCAGTAAACCAACACAGGACAAGTCATTATAGTGGGACCACAGGATGTCAGGATGCCAGCTCTGTGTTATTATCAGTGTTGGGAAGGTTACTTTTAAAATGTATTCCATTACAGAATACAGAATACATGCCCCAAAATGTATTCTGTAACGTATTCCGTTA
>NW_005190227.1:0-1267 GCF_000239375.1 Pundamilia nyererei
TAGTAGCTGGGGGAGTCTCTTACTGGGTGTGTGAGTATTCTGTGGCAGCCATTACATGCTGCCATTTTAACAGGCCGGCACAGGCGCCTACCCATCCTACCAAATGTATGTACAGCTGGAGTAGAGCCATGGAGCCCTGGCTTGTATGTCCTTATGTTGCTGACATCAAACAAAGATCTGTTGTTCGATTTAACTGACTGGCCTCGAGTTATCCGGCTAACCTCTACACCACATGCCCGCTGGACCTGCTAGCCGCTTCTTCCTCAGAAGACTGCTGTTACAAACTGGTGGCTGAAAAGGGACTGTTACAGGTTCATGTTCAAAAAGGCCATATTAAAATTATTCTTATTATTAAAATTGAGTTGAAACAGAAAATAAAACAATTGAGGTGTCAAAAAATCCAGTGTATGGGTAGGTAGCTGATTGCAAAGGGCAAGGGGAGACGCTAGTGGGGAAGAGTGTCCTGAGGGCAAAGCAGAATTGAGGGACAGTCCAAGGGATGGCCTAGTTCAGGGGTAGAACAGGGCAAACTTCCAAACTTTTATGGAAGTCGAGCAGTTGTTCACAATGTTCCCTCTAGTTTTTCATTTATCTGAGCGAACACACAAACTCCCTGAGCGGTCCCTTGAACCACTGTGAGCAACATTAGGCGTATGTGGTCAGCCAGCATTGAATCCATCCAAGTTACATGGTTTATTAAAATAATCAAATTACTGCATTTACATTTATGTTAGACTACTTTTAATGAACTTCTTTACCCCACTTACAATGAAAATTTAAAAAAATCTTGTTCATAACCTGTGTAGTATGTTAACACTATTGGAAGTTAAAAATAACTTGAACTTAGCAATTAATTATATGGTTACTTTTTTTAAAAAGTAACTGAGTAATGCAAACAACAAAGTTTTTTGCAGCTGTTTACCTAAAAATGCAGCCAAGGCGTTTTTAGGTATTTCAAACTATTGACAGAACAATCAGCTGTTCTGCATCAAATTTGATGCCACACAAATTATTTATGCCACTCCAAAAATTATTTCTGTCCACTATGAGATAAAGGAGAACATCACAAGCCTGATACCTGCAAGCCTGACAACAGGAGATCTATCACTCCTGTAACACCTGTAACATTCAGCAGTGGCCTCATTGTTCTGACGCACACAAGAAAACTATTGACTACACTACACACTAACTACGGTACACAAGATTTGCACTAAACATTGCAAATCTCTCACATCTCAGAACACCGCCGTCACTCCTAAAACTTCCC
>NW_005190227.1:3508-4647 GCF_000239375.1 Pundamilia nyererei
ACAAGCTTTTAAAAAAGGATGCATAACAAGTAAATTACTTTTCACAGTGCAAACAGTGGCACCCTGTAAATTATGCATGGCAGACATATTGTCACTTATTTAAACAATTTTATTTCCAGTAGCTGTTTTTCAAACCTCAGCTCTAGCTTTCCATCTGCCAGCCACACATACACAACAACGATAACAACTTCAGTCAAGACCCAGTACAGACTTAAATGCAATGGAGGCGTGATGAGCTGCTGCAGCTCTGGTGTGTCAGCCTCCCTGCAGCGGCGCCACAAATCATGCCCCGCCACATACCCCCATGTCCACTGGGTCGGGTTGAGCAGGTAAGTGAGCAGGTGGTAAAAGTGGAGATTGCTCAGCTGCCCTTCTCTGGGGAACAGGAATGGGTAAAGACATCTGCTGGGCACTAGCCACTCCCACCAAAGGAGTGGGTACAGGTGCGGAGTTAGGGTGTGTCTTGCCGGGTCTCACCCTGAGGACCAGTATGGTGCCAGAACAGATTGGACACCAGCCACTCACATGCGGCGAGGGACGTCAGTAAGGGCAGCGGCAGCAGTGGTAAGGACCCGATATGAGCTGCCAGACTCTCTATCAACTGCATCCGGCAGTGGGATCTGTCCTACAGCTGCTTCAACTGCCGGTGAAACACCGCTACCTGCTCCCTCTGCGTAGACGGGAGCTTGGCCACCACAACCTGGCTGGCCCGGTCGCGGTTCCACCATGCCCCAATACTGGGTTTTGGGGTAAACGATGCATAGCTGACCCGACCACATTGTCACACTTTTATTTCTAGTTTCTGTTTTTATAATACTCAGCTGCAGCTTTTCCAGCTGCCGGCTGCCACAACGACAATAACTTCAGTCAGGACCCAGTACAGACTTAAATGCAGAGGAGGCGTGATGAGCTGATGCAGCCTTCTGGCAGCAGCGCCACATACCATGCCCCGCCCCCATCCCCACCCATTATTAAATAAAGAAATCTATATTACATTGCTAGTAATGCTTTATAAATACAAGCTTCTGATCTAAATATATTAACTGCTAATTTTTTGTGGGTGTCAGCATACCAAACTAACTCAATTGACTCAGACCCGAAGTTCTTCAAATGAAAAGTCCATCCATCCATCTTCATCC
>NW_005190228.1:0-4643 GCF_000239375.1 Pundamilia nyererei
TGGCAATAAAACCCTTTCTGATTCTGATTCTGATTGTGTGATCATATGATCAGATCTATGGCCATACTTTCTGGACACTTGGGTGAAGAGAAACAGCATTCCACTCTCTGGACTCTGGACATCAAGTCCAAATGGACCATGTTCAGCACCGCCATTGCTAAAGCTGCTGCACTGAGTTGTGGCCACAAGGTGGTTGGTGCCTGTCATGGTGGTAAGCCCTAAACCAGATAGTGGACACCAGAGGTGAAGGAAATCATTATGCTGGAGAACGAGTCCTCTAGTGCTTGGCTAGCCTGTGGGACTTCTGAGGCAGCCAATAAGTACCCGACAGGCCGAGTGGAGCACGTTGTGGGCAATGGTTAAAGCAAAAGCTCAGGTTTGGGAGTTCGGAGAGGCCATGCAAAAAGACTTTTGGACTGCCTCGAAGAGATTCTGGCAAACCATCAGGCGAACCAGGAAGGGAAAGCAGTGGAGCACTGTTGTTTACTTTGACTGAGGGCATTGTCAGGCAGTGGAAGGAATACTTTGAGGACTTTCCATAAAGAAAGCAGAGTCTGGGGATGACTCGTCTATACCAGGGGTGAGCTCCCTGAGGCAGTTAAACAACTAATTGGTGGCAGGGCTCCTGGAGTGGATGAGGTTGGCCTTGAGTTCCTGAAGGTTCTGGATATTATATGACTGTTTTGGTTGACACACCTCTACAATGTTATTTGGAGATTAGGGGTCTGGATTGGCAGACTGGGGTGTTGGTCATCTTCAAAAAAGGAGACCAGAGGGGACTATAGGGAATAAAACTTCTCACCCTCACAGGGAAAGTCTATGCCAAGGTGCTGGAAAAGAGAGCCGTCTATCAGTTGAACCTAGGATACAGGAGAAACAATGCACTTTTCATCTTGGCTGCAGAACGCTGGACCAGCTCTTTACCCTGTTGAGGACACTTGAGGGTGCATGAGAGTTTGCCCGTCAGTCTACATGTTTTTTGTGGACTTGGAGAAGGCATTGATTGTGTCCCTTGGGGTGTCCTGGACTATCTGCTCGACAGTCTTTGTTGATATGCACATTATGCAAACTGCTTGTGAGAATCTGGAGACAAGACTGAGTGTCCTGAGACAAAAATTCAGCCCTGACATTTCGGGTCCAGGCGGCCCACCATGATCACTCTCGCTCTCTCTCTCTCTCTCTCTCTCTCTCTCTCTCTCTCTCTCATGGATACACATGTATATATTTCATTTTGTTTGATTGAAACAGGTTTTAATCAGTTATAACCAAAGGTCGTTGTTGGGTTAGTTCTCAGTTGCACTTCAGCATATGACAATAATTTAAAGTTACACAGTATCTGTTAGCAACGTGGCCATTCATTTTATCTGAATCATTGAATCCCTTCCTAATCATGTTCCTCATCTAATCTGTGACCATGCTAATTTTACCTTCTTCGTCTCTTGCGCACTTCTCCACACTAGCAACAGCAACCTCCTGTAACTGTGAGGCCTGGTCACTAGTTGTTACTATTTGTTGCTGGTACTACTGTTCACGGTGCGCAGTGCAGCAGCCTGATAGCTAACATGTCAGTTAATTTGACACATTTTGCTGCATCTATTTTTAGTTTCTTTTTATTATCTTATCTCAGCTTTTAGCTCCACCTTTTTGCCACTTCTTCCACACTAAACTTTTTCTACAATCTGCATGAACCAGTGTCATTAATGAAAAAAAGGCTTCTTTTAGTCCCTGTACAGCCAGTGTTTAGTGGTCCATCGGCTCAAAAGTGCGTCGGACCACCAGGGAAATATCAGGTGTTCCCAATTACCAGTCCAGCCCTGACTCGGGACATTTCTGCTCAAAATCCACCCTGCAGCTGCTCATTTTTGCTTTAGCATCAAGAGCCTGCTCGATCTTTAGATGTTCACTGATCACTCTGCATTCCTTCAAACATAACTGTTATGATTTAGTCCCATTTCAGAAGGTGGCATACTGTTCCAGATCATTTTCTAATAACATCATTTGATTGCCTCAGCTCAGATTGTAGCTGGAGACGCATGCAAAGGTGTAAACTAAGCTACAGAAAGATTAAGTGCTATAGAAAGCATGTCTTCCACCCTATGGAAACATATGACTACTGATTCTATAGAAGCAGCATAAAAACGTCTAAAATGAGTCTAGTTTGACGTTGAAAAGAGGGAATCCTTACAGCTATCAGGCACTGACTGAAGGGAAGAACATTCTATTTCTTATATGTTAAAGATAAAAACCAAAAACAGATAAAAATACAGTGCTTATAAGTAACACTACAATAGTATTATCTAAGTAAAACCAATTAACTGATGCATTCCATTTCATCAGGAGCTTGGGAACCATCGATCAACCTAGGACGGACAAACAAAATACAGTACTCATGTAAATTAAAGTCCTGGAAAACCTCTGGCTCAGAATCAGAATCTTTTCATCCAGTTATTAATTTATTTCTTCACAACTCCTTATTGATTAACCAATGGAATGAACAAAATGAGCTTAAGGGGAAATGCTTAAACAACATCTGTTACTGAAAAAAATCAAGAATGTCACACGCAGCTTACTTGAATCTTTGAAGATGTAAAATATTTTCTGTTCACTAACTTTTAGGACACCTTAACTTGATGTGTGTTGATTCCAACTGGAACAGCAGTATAGAAAAGTCTACTCTGTATACAGTAATAGCAAACAGTCAATTTATGTTATATGTAAATTAAAACATTACTTTGTGTCACAAGAACCTCACTTCACCCTGGTATTTTCTTCAGTCAAAAACAGGATTTGCACGTTTAAGAAAGCAGAGATGAAAAATCTGGATTATACTGAGTTAAGCCTATTCCTATTGAAAGCTATAGATTTGTAATAAGATGGATAGGGTAAGCTTTACCTCCACTCTATTTCTGCCAAGTTGTAAAAGTAATCAGCAATACACTTCAGATGATTGGCGGAACAAACTAGAGGTCTTATCATACGCAGTACCATGCAGCCATAGAAAAATCCATAGTAACTCTAGCTTGCAAAATGTAGTTATTGTCTCTCCTCTGGTTTAGGTTGAGAAGTGATGTTAGTTTTAAATATTCACATTGATCAATCATAGAAGCATATTTGAAAATGAAAAATATTTGGGTTTGAACATGGGGGCCTTTATTTCCCATGTTTTTTCCAAGTTTGGTCCTGGGCTTTTTGACCCAGCATTTTGTGTTTTCTTTGGACTCCTAAGTTCTATTCACCATTAATTGTCTTGCGTTTATTTTGTGTATTGTTTTTTATTCTCTGTACCAGTTACTATTGTGTTTATCATGTTCCTTTTTTCAGTTAACCCTATCTCCCTGGTGTTCCTCATGTATTGTTAAGTGAGTGATGCTTCCTCCCATATGGAAAAGATATATATAAATCTTATAAAGTTTGTATCTGTCTTGTGTGAAACTTGTATGAAAAGTATATAACAGTGAAAACAGATATAAGATCCCTTGAAAAATTATATAAATGAAACTTGTATGTTTTGGATACTTACTAAAACAATTTATAAAAGTAATGAGAAAGTGTCCACTTTTCATGAGTAAGTCATATAAGTCTTATATGATTCACTATATGAAGTAGGCCACATCTTATGCAAGTCTTTTATAAGTTTTTACTATTTCCTTTCCATATGGGCTTGTTTAGTTCTGTTTGCTTTATTTTGTTAGTCATTTGTCCTTGTGCTGTATTTTTTGTTTTTAGATACTTCCTATGTCTTGTTATCAGATTTAGTTCAGCTTTCTTTTATTCCCAGGTGTGTCTTGTAAATGCTCATCACCTCATGGATTTATTCCCACCATTTGTCTTAGTTCATTGCCGCATCATCCTGTTTTCTGTTTACTGAGTACCAAGTCCCTGCTCTCAGTGTTTCCCTAGTGTCTCTGTGTATTCTTTTTTTTCCTTCAGTAATAGATAGCTTTCATTTTATCCTTGCCTGCTGTTGCATATCATTTCTTGATTTGGTAATATGACTGAAGAACAAGAATAGGTTATGACTTCTGGCAAAAACTGCCAGAAAAATCTCAGTGCACTGGAAAGACAGGCTTTTGGACATTCATAACAAGCATGTGCTGCAGAAGGTTTATTTTATTATTAATTGTTTTAACCACCCACTCCACATTGAGTTTGACTTTTGCCCACTGGCCATCATTTTAGAGTATCTGTGAGGAGGTCCAAAAGACTCCAGGTCTCTTTCATTCCTATTGCAACCCATCCCCTAACAACAAATAGCCACTTTAATGGGTTTTTATCATTGTTAATTTTATTGCATTAATAGAATTGTCTTGTTTCAGGGTTTGTTGTTTATTCATTGTGACACTGTTTTATTCTTTGGAATCATTTACTCATTGGGTATATCTCCCCATCTATGTTGTCCTTGTAGGCCCTGCTACTAAACTAATTTCCCCTTGTGGGACAACACAGTATAACACTGTGTTGCCACAACACTGAATGTAATGGAATTGAATTGAACTGAATTGCCTAAGAGTCTGCATTTGGAGTCTTTCATCACTAAATCTGACATGCTAGAATTTTTTAATGTTTTGATCTTTTAATGAGCCCAAATCAGAAATCTGCAAAAAAAATTTCTCTACCGGTCTTTTTGGATATTTAATATACGT
>NW_005190229.1:0-2761 GCF_000239375.1 Pundamilia nyererei
TTGGGTTCATTGAGAACATGGTTGTTGTTCAATAATAAAATTATTCCTCAAAAATACAACTTGCCTAATAATTCTGCACTCCCTGTATACGGATCACACACAGGAATATCAAATACACCCAGAAAACAGCTTCTTCTCTAATATCAATAATGACTGCTGCTATTATACAAATGAACAAACAGGGGATTCAAATTGAGAATAAATGGTCAGTTTTCCACTTTAACTGTAGAGGTCTATAGAGTTTAGTCATATCAAGGAATATCTAAACCAGTTTTCATATCCACTCGGTGTCATTGCCTTATCTGACACTTTGATTAATATGGATAAAGGAGCAGACTTTGAACTGGAGGGTTATGAACTCAGGTGTATAATTCAGAGAAATAAAGGTGGAGGAGCAGTGGCCTCAGTATGTGGACAAATGTCTGAAACTGAACGTGGTGATGACAGTGATTGATGATGTGTTAAATGTATAACAGTTTAAACCTAAGTAATAATCTCCAGGTAGTAAAACAACATACTGTGTGAACCTGTTCTCTAAGATTAGCAGAACCACATCACATCCTGCAGCTCTCACACACACGTTTTTATAAATGACATTGAATATAAAACAGGAAGTGGACTTCTCATTAGTGACATCAGTGACCATCTTCCAGTTTCTACAGTCTGTGATGCCAATTACAACCCTAATAATTTGGACAGAAATAAAGATTACAGACAAGTAAGAACAGAGGAAATGATAAATGCTTTAAAAACAAATCAGAATTTTAAACAAAGAAATATGAGTAATGAGTTTTCTATATTTTCAATATCAGTGTTTAAGTGACTCATCAGGAAGTTAGACCGCGGTGAGAAGAGAAACTGTCAGAAAACAACAGAAGTGGAAAAGTGTTAGAAGTAATAATAGTGGGGTAAGAGTGGGAGGCGGAGGAAGGAGGGACAAGACTGGACAACCGTATAAAACACAGTGTACTGACAGTGTTGGGGAGTAACAGAATACATGTACCACTGTATTTAAAATACAACATATGAGTAACTGTATTCCGTTACAGTTACCGTTTAAAAAGGTGGTATTTAGAATACAGTTACTTTGTTGAAATAAATGGGTTTCGGTCTTTTCCTTTTTCATATTTGGTTTCAATTACAAGATTAAAAACTAAAAAAAAGTTTGAAGAAAAGAACAAATCTTTCCACCGACGATGTTTATATGTTGATTAATGATTTTCTGGATTAAAATGTGAATTGAGGCTTATCTGCTAAAAAATATATAATGATTAAATAAATTACTACTTTTTCTTTTAGTACTTTTTTCTAATAACTTTGAAACAGTAACATCTTGAGCAATATTTTCACCTCCGATTAAATCTTTGTGTTAGCTTTATTTTGATACCAACATAGTTCACACAGAGTTTGTAATTGCAGAGAAATACTCCATTTATTTTGTGCATGTCATTTTCCAGCATGAAGCTCAGCAGGTTAGGGAGTTAGCAGGAAGTTAGCATGTTAAGGAATTTGCTCACTAGCATTTCTAGCTAGCTCCAAGACTTAAAGTTAAAGTGTTCTAAAATTCAGAAACCTTCGCACTGAGAATAATGTCTGACTCCGGATTGCTGGGGCAGCACTCTGAGCACACATGCCCTGAGATCTCTCTCCACCTCCTCAAGCTCACCTGTGGAGGACAACGAGGCATTCCCAAGCCATCTGAGAGATATATCTCTCCACTGTGTCTTACATCTGTCCCAGGGCCTCCGTCTGAGGAGTTTTTCCAGTCAGGAGGCTGAACCACCTCAGCTGCTTCCTTTAAATGTGGAGAATTTGCAGCTCTGCTGTTAGTCCCTTGGGAACAACCACGCACTTGCCTCCTGCTTGAGGGAGAGCCCAGCCACCCTTCAGAGGAAGCTGTGTTCTTTTCTATCAGCAAGCTAATTTTTTTAGTCACTGTCCAGAGCTCAAGGCTGTGAGTAACATAGACTGGATGAAGCTTTGCCTTCATGCTCAGCTCAATCTTCACCACAGCAGATCAACACAGCTGTGTGATGGTGAGCCTGACTACATCCAGCCAGGATCTCTCAGCATCACACACCAGTATAGGCTCCTTCCCCATCAGAGGGGTGACTCTCCCTGTTACTATAGCCAGATTTGTCAACTGGGGATTGGGCCATTCCAGTTGACAGGACCTCTGCCTTGACCGCAAAGCACCAAAACTAATTGAGTAATCTATCAATTAACTGAATAATCACACATGAACTACTTTTGTCTCAAGAAACACAGGTCTTTCAAAATGAATTCGTTTCTATTTTAGAAATAACAATGTTTAACTAAACCAATATCTGCCCAAAACCCAACTAAACCCAGCGTTGTATTTATGTGTTTGCAAGTTTTAAAGAAAAGATTTTCTTAAAGGCAAAAATATGTAATTAATCTCAAGTACAGTCAAAGTCAAATATAAAAAAGCATGAAACATGAATCTTGGACAGTCTTGGACAGAAGCTTCTCTCGACTCTCACAGAGCACACATCACTGCATTTGTATTTTGTACAGTGCATTAATTTAAATCATCACATAAACACCACACAGTGAGATTATCGGCCTTAAACTGTGGTGTGAGTGCAGATTGATCTGCATTCAGTTTCTTACCATTTATGAGGAGCAGGATCACCAGCAACGTCTTCATCCTCCTGTAAAAAGCTCAAACAAACACAAAGTCCTTTAAATCTGCTGCTGACTGAACAAAGAAAAAAAAAACACTCAGCATTTTTTCTCC
>NW_005190229.1:3031-4643 GCF_000239375.1 Pundamilia nyererei
CACAGGGGACTTAGAGCTTATCTAAGCTGTCATAGGCAGAAATCTCTGAAATCATCCATATGTAGGACAAATCTCATATATAAGTTTGAATGTATTGTAATGTTCAGATTTTTCAGAAGGAATTCCTAGAGAAATATCTGTCTTTTAAAAAGATTTAATTCGCTTTAGCAGGTGAAATTACAATTTACAGCGCTGGAACATGATGTGATCTCAAATTTTCAACCCCAACAGTACTTAAGGAATTTTGTCCTAGTTTTTAATTACTTTTAAGGTCCAGTGTCCTCACTGATAACACAGAGTTGACTGTGTTTAATAAGTCTAAGATTAGATTTAGTCTAAGATTAGTTTTAAGTTTTACAATTTAAGCTGGACTGTTTGAAACAACACTGATGGGGTATTTTTGCACCACCTTTTCAGAGCAGGTAGAAACTCGTGATGGTCCTGGCAGGTCAGGTTTGTTCTCCTTCTTTCCTTCCTCTGCTTCCTCTCTGTGTCTCCTTCCCTCTCTCTTTCCTCTCAGGTGGCTGGCTGGATCTCCAGTTTTCCTGGGCTCTGGCTAGTGCGGCTGTTGGTCATCAGCTGGCTGCTTCCTGCAGCCTGTTAAAGAAAATATGCATCAATGCAAGACTCCACACCACCTCAAACAGTTACAGCTATCATCCACTCAGCCGACTCTAACAAGTCCTCTTCTCTTGAGCAGAAAACCCTGTGATGTTTCTGCTGGCCTGTTTTTGAGTTGTGCATTTAACTACATATTTACTGAAATTATCACAGAAAATGTTCAGCACTTCAAAACTACACTGGAGAACCAAAATTCTTATTTTAATTGAAATTCTCAACTTGTTGAATAAAATAGTTTAAGAGCTAATACATATTTTTCAGTGAACCCTTGCAAAAATTCTGATTGGCTGTTTTGGTCTCCAATCAGTATTGTGGAAACACAATGTTGCTAAATCCAGTGGAGTGGTTTGGTGTAAACTAAAAAAAAAAAAAACACGTTTGGTTAGTATGTTTAATGCTTTTATTTCAAGTTATAGATTTTTTAAGACCATCATTGGTGTGGTATGATGGTGCTATCGCATTGTCGAGAAACAGATGTTGAAGGAATCAGTCCCAAAGGGATGTTTCCTCCTCAGCCGAGCTTCTTCCACAAGGAGTGATTTGGATTTCCTCTGCAGCTAAAGGAGACATAACAGAATGAAAGAATTGCTCCAAAAATACTACACCACAGCATCAGATGAGTTCAGATGTTTGTTCTTGCAGTTCCTTTCATTAAATATGTTGTTTAATGTTGTAGTTACAGATGCAGCTGTGGAGTTTAAGTTAACCTATGGTAAATTGCCAGCATAGTTTTCTTATGGAGCAAGTTCACGAGTTTCTAATCATGTGACTCCTTTCATGACTGATTGTTGCAGTTTTAACTAAATCATTTAAATCTGTTTCATGGCAATGGTGCAGTTGAGTCAGCAGTCAGAAATCTGGTATCTTTGTTGCTTAACAACATGGCCTCAAACCCTTCAGGAAGAAGGATTTGATCCTTCAATGAAGGTTTGTTACCAGTGTAATGAAGCAATGCCTCTGCAGGCAGTGTTGGGAAGGTTACTTTTAAAAT
>NW_005190230.1:0-4643 GCF_000239375.1 Pundamilia nyererei
CAGATATGATTCAATGCAGAGAGGTCTGTTAACACATAGTGAGTGAAGAAGAAACACCCAGTGCATCATGGGAATCCCCCGGCAGCCTACACCTATTGCAGAATAACTAAGGGAGGATTCAGGGTCACCTGGTCCAGCCCTAACTATATGCTTTAGCAAAAAGGAAAGTTTGAAACCTAATCTTGAAAGTAGAGATCACAATAGCTAATAGCAGTCAGCGTGCTAGCCTGTAGAGCTCTGCGTCTCTCCATGGCCTCCCCAGAGCATCACCGACCCACCATCAAACCAGTCATTCTGAATGATATTACAGGCAGCAGGTTGTTCTCCACAGCTTCTGCAGACCCTTCTATGTCTGCCACATTGTTTGGTCAGAGACATTCATGCCAGTGCCTGCTGGAGGTAATTTTGTAGGACTGGGAGTGCTGGTTCTGTTTCTCCTTGCACAAGGAAGCAGGAAGGTCCTGCTGATGAGGTAAGGACCTTTGGCTACGTTCACACTGCAGGTCTTAATGCTCAATTCCAATTGTTTGATCAAATCCAATTTTTTTGTCTGCTTGTTCACATGACAAATAAAAAGTGACAGCAAACGCGCTCTAGTGTGAACCTTCAAAGTGGCCGCATGTGCAAAAGAAGGCATCACACAGAACGCGCTCTGTTTGGACCCAGAGCAAACAGTATTGTTTGACTGACGGACATTACATTTGGCCTAATAATGATCCTGATTGCTGTCTTAAAGGAGCGGTGCTTCAAAGGATAGCTGCAGATTTCTGTCAGAATCTGCAGATTATACAGTACAAATAAAATGTTCACGTTTCTCCAACGTTGTCTTCCAAACAGTTTCACTAACATCTACACTGGATGGCCAGGAAGCGTTCACGATGTCTTATCGGGCGCTTCTCCGGCGGAGATAATTGGCGTTTTGTCTCGTGTCAGTGACATAAAAGACGGATTTAATGCGACAAGACCATCAAATAGCAGATGCTTTCTAGAACATCAGATATGTATCGGATTCGGTACCACATACGAAAGTGACCCAGGTTGGATTTGAAAATATCGGATTTGTGCCGTTCACACTGTCACACCATGATCGGATATGGGTCGCATAGGGTCAAAGAAGTCGGATTTGATGCGCTTTCGCTGCAGTGTGAACGTAGCCTTTGACTGCCCTGTTCAGCTCTCCTGGAGTAACTGGCTGTCTCCTGGATTTTCTCCTATGCTCTTGACTGTGATGAGAGACAAGCCGTGTGTCAGCGGCACATATTGATGCGCCATCCAGGCAGAGTCGGACTATTTTTGCAACCTTTGGAGGCTCACCTAATGCAGCCAGTAGCAACAATGACCATAACCAAATGGATAACTAGTGACAAAACAGTCAGAAAAGATGAGAAGGGAAAAACTGTCAATGGCCCCCCACACTCCTGTTTTGGGGGTTGTCCCTGTAGTGCGCCTGTTAATTTCATTAACACCAAAGCAGCTGTAACTGAGAGAAGAGCTGTCAAAGAGAAAAGGTAATTATCTGCTTAATTTACAGAAAACCCAGAATAGTGCATCCACGGTCCTCTGGATACATTGTTACTGTCACGGTCCGGGGCAGCGGCCGTGTGGAGAGTGGAAGGAGGACTCAAAGTGCAGCACTTATTCAGGTGTGAGGGTGATTTATTGATAATAACAAACATAAAGAGGAGATGGCAAAACAGAACTACGGATGAACTAAACTGGGTGAAACTACACAAAGGAGTGGCAAACCTGAACACGAAGGGAGAACAGCAGGGAGAGCACGCAGAGGATTTCACAGGGTAGATGCAGAGTACGCAGGATAACACAGGGTATGTACACAGACGACGCGACGAGGAGCAGAGGAAATCACACACTATAAATACACAAAGAGACACTGGGAAATCACACACAGGTGGGGGAAACAGCTGGACCTGATTAACCTGAGAGACAGGGGAACACTAACACCAGGGACCAACAGAGGGAGCACAAACCCAGAACCCAGTGTCTAAAATCCCAAACACAAACCATCCCAAAACAGCCATGAATAATAATGAAAGTAATAACAATAAGTGCATAAACATAAAGTCACTGAGTCATGGTCGCAGGACCATGACAGTTACACTGTATTATTCCAAACCAGATATCTGCATTTCCTCGCTTTTTAGGTTCCCTGTGCCACCCCGACTTATATTTCATGGAAACGCCCCTGCCTTCATGTCATGTAGCGGTCAAGAGTTGTGCTATCCGGGCAAGCAGATGAGTGTGCACATGCGTGCGTGCAAGTGAGAGCAGAAGGCGTAGCTACTTCAAAGGGGGGTCGAAGTGGGGCACAAGGAGAGGAGCGAGGAGGGTCCGGAGGTAACGAGGAGGGAGGGGAAGTGTTGTAGGTCCCTGACATGAATGGACTATGTTCGCTAAAGGAATCGTAACTCTCCCGATTTGCTCAATTCTCCTGCTTCATCTCCCGGTTTTCCCGCTAACGGACAGCTGGCCCGTTAAGGTAAATAACTCGGGTCGTCGCCGTTTACTTCATTCCGATCAATTCTGTGTCTGTTCAGACGTTATGAAGGGGGTCTTGGTAATTCACGGTTTTATCACCAGTTTTCGTATCAAGTTCGTAATTGATGCCATCCTCCGAGTCGGTTTATTAGTAACATGGCAATGCACTCTCTGACTGAAAGTCGAGCTTCCCCGTACAGGCGGATGGGAAGATAAGTCTTCCCCAGTCCGGGGAAGTCACGGTTCCCCTCGACGTATCCGCGTTGGACTGTAAAGAGCCATAAAACTGCTCAACACTGTTCACATTAGACGGCAAACAGACAGCAGTGAAGTGACTTAAATGTTGCTTATGATCAAAGCAGATGTAACACTAGCTGTTGAAGCTCTCCCGCAATAACTGGTGTCATATACGTTCAAACATGCCCTGTATGATGTGTGCTTTATGTTTGAAGCCAAATGAAAAAGCGTCTTTTGTCTTCGGTGGTTCAGTGTTTGGGCTGTTCTGCCGCTTCCCCCATTCAGCTTTCCTGCTTGTTTATCACAGTGTGGCTAAAAACATCAGCTTCTTGAACTACTGTCTAATTCAAACAGATGGTTTGCTGCAAGAGTAGATCTCAAAATTTTATTTTTGTCTGAACTTTGTTCATTTACTAGGCTAACTACAGGTAACTAACGGAAACTTAATTAGAGCATTTTACAGTATGCAGTAGTTTCTCAGTAACAGCTGTGGTCCATACAGAGCATTTATTTTTTGAGTCAGATCCTCTGACTATAAATAAAAGATGGTCATAATAAGAAAATTACTCTTATTCACAAAAAGGGACTCAATGCGCTGTGGAATATGACCCCAAGCTGGACCCACAAACTCAACAGGAAAATGTTTACTAAAGGTCATAGATACAGAGGGCTGAGAGACATTTTCCCATGGACATCTATACAACCAGAGAGCGGTTTCTAAAGAGAATGTGAGTTTAAGACACGTGTGTGTTGGCTTCACTCTTCATGCCTAGAAGCTGCATATCCCTCTTTTATACTGTCTGGGCCATCCCATCGTCTCATATTTATTAAGTTTTAAACTTGGTCAGCAAGTTGCATCCATAAACTGTATGGGTGCTAAGGAACACAATAATGGGATGCATGGGTTTCACTCAGTTAAACTACAGCATATATTTCTTGGATGAACCGTATCAGACAGCAATACATATCTGTAATATACAGTGGGTAAAATTAGTATTGAACACATCACCAATTTTTATACTTATAAAAGTGCTATTGACATTAAATTTTCAATAGATGTTGTCAACAACCCATCCAATCCCCACATGCTAAAAAGAAAAAAAAAATCAAACCATAGATGTCCATAAATGATGTGCAATGATGAGAAAGGACAGAGGGAACCAGTATCGAACATGTTTACTGAAATGGATTCAATACGTCGTACAAAAGCGTTTGTTGGCTTCAATACGCCTGCTGTATGCAGAAACTAGTCACAGTGACAGGTGTGATTTTACCCGTGCTGCCACACAGTCCAGAAGGTTCCGGGTCATTCTAGCAGCTTTGGTTTGTCTCTCTGAAACTAACCGAGTTTGTTGGCTGTGTTTGGCATCACTGTCCTCTCGTTTCATCTTCATCATCCTGGTAGGTGGCAGCAGGTTTTTATCAAGACTCTCAGGACATTTTTCCACTCATCCTTCCTTCAATTATCTGAATCACAGTGCTGTATGCTGAAAAACAGCTCCCCACCATTTGGTGTTTTGGGGGTGCAGTGCCGTTCACCTCCAAACATGGGGTGTATTCTGGCATCCAGAGGTCAGTTTTGGTCTCATGTGACCAGACTCTACTCTCCCAGTTTTTCCCAGGCTTGTCTAAATGTTGTTCAGCAAACTTTAAATGTACCTCGTTATGTTTGTGCTTCATTATACTTGCTGTCCCTGTGTGGAGACTGAAACACTGGGTGGATTGAGAGTTTACTGTTGGTCCCCAGATTGTGGAATGGGTTGTTCCTGTTAGATTGGCCCCAGCAGTTGCAGTTTTTAAATCATGTTTAACCTCCAAAGACCCAAACTCTTTCATGGCATGCATTTTAAATTTTTCTTTGCTATTTGGGTTGATTGGGACCTAAAGAATGTAAAAACAAAGAATTACCA
>NW_005190231.1:0-1662 GCF_000239375.1 Pundamilia nyererei
AGTTCAGCACCTTGGCACAACTCTGATACAGGTGCTTCTTCCCACATGAACTGAGAACACCCAACACCAGTCCATTCTCCTCATGCCATCCATCATGGGGGGGTGCACCCTGTAAGGGGGCGTGCGTGGACCTGTGGGGGAGCAGGAGGCCTTCTTGCCTTCTTTGATGTTACCAGGTGAATGTACACGGGTGTTGTCATGGTGATGCCTCCTCCTCTCGGTTTGTTCTGACACTGTACACGTGGTCGCTTTCTTTTCTGTTTTACATATTAGTACTTTTATTTATATTCTTATTATTTTTATGAATATTATTGTAACATGTTATTATGTTGTGCATTCTGGTGAGAAGATCCTCTGTAAATGGGGCACTGTGTATAATAAGAACAATAACTCCACCTGCAGTGAACATGAGCAGCATTGTAACAGCCTGAACGGTGGATTTGAATTCCTGACAACAACTGCACTCCTATCACTGTGACACTAACAGGGACCTTCAGATCACATTTGCAGTAATATGTGGGTACGCTCCATGTTTTATGATTTGCAGATGAACTTGTAATTTTTTCATGGCTTCTGGAATCAGCACATTACAAAAATAAGGCTCTTTCACTGACCGTGTGTTAATATGTTCTTTAAACTGATCTCATGTTTCGTGATAACTGAGTTGTCCTGTCATCAACAACTCCTGTGTTGCTTCTTCTTTCACAGCTAGCTGCAGTCCTGGTTTGGTTATTACTCTGGTACTGGTGGGCTTTTTTCCCTGTTGCAGATGTTATCATTAAAAAACAGTAACTGTCATCTTTCATGTCTGAGATTGTGAGCTTGACGGATAAAAGCAAGTCTGTCATGGACTTTAATAACTGTATGTCACCTACAGCCACTGGAGTTTTGAGCATTCATAGTTTAAAATAAATCTAAACTGTATGTTTTGGGATGTAAACATCAGATTCATATGTGAACTTAACCTTTAATAACGCCGTTGAAGCGTGTGTCTGATTAAACGACTGTTTCTGAACTGTAACTTACACTGAACAGAGGCTCTTCTTATGCTTTGTGTTTGTTGCAACAGTGAGCTTCGTCCCACACATCTGCAGCTCTGCTGCTGTGAACCTCTCGCTCCGATTATAAAAACGAGCCACGTGCCCAATGGAGTCAAATATTTTGAGCTTCTTCAAGACACAAGTCACCTTTTCTTGGACTTTTCTAAAATCTTCACTGTGTGAAAGCTACACCGCGTTTGCATGTTCCTTGTCATGCATCCATATTTTGATGAAATATGAAGTCATCAAACATCCTTTTAGTCGTTTGATGACATATTTCATTCTAGTTCATCGAACGCGGTGCAGGCCAGTCGCATTCTTCTAGTTTTGGCCTTTTGCACATTATTGGACTTATTTATTCTTTTATTTAACTCACTTTTTCTTTCTTACTCTTGTGCTGCCTGTAACAAAGCATCCTCACACATCTGGGGTTATACCTTTTTTTTGGTTGAACATTTTGAATATTGATATAAATATGATGAGCTGGGCTCCACTGGGAGAAGACAGCAGAGAGACAGAACAATATTTTTTTATTAACTCTGTACTATGAAATGTAAATTTGCTATTATTGTTTTAATAGTGAGAATTAATTAGGCGATTACACGGACTGAGACGGAGGCTA
>NW_005190231.1:3041-4642 GCF_000239375.1 Pundamilia nyererei
AGTTCAGCACCTTGGCACAACTCTGATACAGGTGCTTCTTCCCACATGAACTGAGAACACCCAACACCAGTCCATTCTCCTCATGCCATCCATCAAAAGCTGGCGCAGCTGAAAGTACTGGAAATACGTACTCGTACCCATTATGCCACTGGTCAGCTAGATTGCAATTTTCAGCAAATAGTTTCAGTGACACAGGTAAGGACTCCCAGACGTCTTCCAGGATCCTCTTTAAGATTCTGGTAGACTTGATGTTAGTAAGGTTGCACATCCTTTCTATCGATAGTTTTGCGAGGTGACCCAGTTTCACAATCCCAGCTTGAATGAACTTGGTCCTTATTGTAGGTGATGACAGCAAACGAAAAGTCATTGTGAAACAATGGTTCCTCAAAAATCCCCAGCCAGGTCTAGGGTCAGGATCACGGAAAATCTTCAGCGTTTTCCAAGCATCCAACACTGAATGATAAAAAGGTGTTAAACCCATCATATCAAGCTCTGCTGTTTTAAGCAAAAACAGATGCTTATCCAGTCCAGGATATCCAGCTTTCTGGGGAAGCAGCCGAGCCAAGGGCAGCCAACAGTAACTACTTCCATAAAGCAGCTTCTGAGCAGTTTGTAATCTGAAGGCAGTGGTCTTGGCCATGATATCCACAAGTCCTTGACCTCCCTCTGACACGGCAAGAAACAGTACAGATGCCTTAAGCCAATGCTGCCCGGACCAGAAAAAAATCCACAATGAGACGCTGAGCAGCCCAGCAGGTGGAACCAACCCCACAAGCTTGTGCCACAGGGACGAGGCAACCAGATTATTGGCAATCAGAGCCCTACCCCTATATGACAGCTGGGGTAGCAACCATGCCCATTTACACAACTTGGACTCAACTTTTTCCTGTACGCCCCTCAGTTCTTTTTCTGAAATTGTTCGTTACCTATAAAAAGTATAAAAAGTGTCTTAATACCATTCCTTCCCCAGCACATATTTCCTGGCAGGGTTCGAGTGTTCTCTACGCACCAGTTACCCACCAATAAGTCCGGGACAATCGCCTGGACACCGAAACTCCTGGTATGCCAGGAGGATACGATCCCCCTCTTCCGCAAGGGAGCGGTAATCCTTCGTGGCCAATAGCAGGGAGTTGGTAAGGCCAGCGCGCACTGGAGCCGGCAACTGTCGGAGAAAGAGGTAGGTGAAGAGGAATCCTCCGTCATCCGTGGCCAGTAAGGACAGCATGCTCTCCATGAGCTCGAGAGCGGTGCTGTCGCCCAGGCCCGCGAGGGAAAGGAGTTTCTCGGCCCACTCAGCATCAGAGAGGGAGTAACGCCGCAGCAGCGCCTTGAGGGCGGTGTACTTGCCTGGGCTGGGGAGTCCCGGAGGAGAGTCATCACGCAGCGGGTTGACAGCGGGTCAAGTGAGGCCACCACATGGTGGTATTTAGCAGAGGTGTGGATTCAAGTCACATGACTTGGACTCGAGTCATTAATTTTATGACTTTAGATGTTCTAAGACTTGTGACTTGACTTGGACTTTTACACCAATGACCTGGGACTTGAATTGGACTTGAACCGGTTTACTTGAAAAGACTTGATATTTCACCCCAAATATAAAA
>NW_005190232.1:0-1868 GCF_000239375.1 Pundamilia nyererei
ACGCCAGTTGGACTGGTAAGAAGCGCAGAGCCCGGAGGTTACGCTCCCTCCTTGTCGTGGACGCGCGACATTGACCTGTCGGCGAACAGGGTTAGTTCAGTTTGGCTTAACTGTGGGGTACAGGGCATCCTGGAATCAAGCTAGGAGTTAGAGTCTCCTTACCGTTTGGAACGGTAGTCTGCGCTTTTTTGGTCAGAAGGAGTTGGACTTTGGGCATGTAACTTTAACTTAAAACTTTGGGGTAAGCCTTGGCTGTGAAACGCCAAAAATAGAGCTTCAGGCAAAGTTTGGGTTGGTTGACGCTTTTAAATTGTGTTAGGGACTTTAGAGATGAGGCCAGAAACTGTTGGACAGATACTGGTTAATTGATTACAAAAAAGTTGGACTTTTATCGGTTGGACCGTTAACTTAAATTTGTCGAAAGTGGTTAGGCGCTAAAGCTGACAGATCTGACAGTAATTGTAAATATAAGACGTCTTTGTAAATGTGAGAGATCTCTGTGTGAGAGGAGTCTGGGGCAATGCTGGAGCTATTTTTAGACGGAGTGTGTGAGTGTGAAAATGCAAATTAGTAAGCAGTGAACTGTTTAAACCATAGCTGGTTTTACAAATACTGCTGCAAACCTTGTTGAGTGTGTGTTTAAGATGCCATTTATGTTTATTAGAGGGTTATAAATAAAGTTTTGAGTTACAGAGGATGTATAGAAATTGACTGAGTCTGGATGTAGATATATAAATATATTGAGTGCACTGTGTATACTTAAGATTAACATATTACTTTCAGTAGTAACTTGTCTCGAGCAATAGTTGCTGGTGTGTTTTATTTTTAATTTCTTGTGTGTGCGGTGAGAAGTAATGGAGGTTTCAATTTTTGTTTGTTTTTGTTTACTTGCTCTTTCTGATTATGACAAGCATGTCTAAAATACTCTTAGGAAAGTGTGTTTTGAGTTATATTCCTCAACTCTAGTCACACTTTAAGAGTGTGAATGCGGTGACTAGAAGGTTTTGAATGATGAATAAAGGTGTGAGAGGTATTTCTTTGGTGAGGTAAAGTAGGATGTTTTAAAGTTTGAAAGTGTTTTTAATTTAAGAGATGCATGAGTGATGTTATAAGAGTTTGAGTTTCTTTTCTTTCAGTTCAAAAACACATAAGTACATACACTTGGTACACCCGTTTACTCTTTGACTTTATTAAAACAGACGGTGTATTTGAGTTTGAATTTCAGTAATTGTATGTTGATATGGTCATTTAGTTTATGTTAGGTGAAGGAGATGTCCATCTCCGCGTCTGGTACGGAGTGAAAGTGAGCACGCTGAAGGCTGTGATGTGAATGCTGACAAATGCAAAGAGTTTAGTTCATTTAAAAGGCGGTGTGTGTGAGAGGATTATGAAATCATTGTGTGAATGATGCTACATTTTAGATCAAAAGTTAGCAGAATTACAGAGGGTTTGTAGATTGTAAATACAAAATGAGTTTGATTAGCCTGGAGAAACAGAAAAGCAGCTTGAGCTGCTCTGAGAAACTGCGTGCTGTGTGTGTAACAGGAAGTTACATGCCCATAAAAGGAAGTCTGAGAGAGAAGTGTGTGCGTAGGCAAACTGCAGAGTGTGTGCGTGAAATAAGGGTGTTGTTTTTACATCAAGGTTTAGTAGAACTAAAGTAGAACGTTATAAACAAACAGATAAAAAATAAAATGAAGAGAGAAAATAACTGACAATTACATTGATGAATAGAAAACACACATACACAAAGTGCCATGTGAAATTATTTCTGGAAAGAATCAGAAGTGAGATAGTTTAATATAAGATGCAATGAAGGAAGCAGCTTACACTCCAGAGCCAGTGTGTTCCCTCCCCTGCCCACTTGG
>NW_005190232.1:2611-4642 GCF_000239375.1 Pundamilia nyererei
TAAGGGGGTGATTTTTGTGTGCAAATTGTGTGGTTTTAATGAGACTTTCGGTGTATTGAGGAGGTGAAATTATGTGGTGGCAAAACTTTTGTGTTTAAGGTTGTTGAGGTTGTTGTGGTGATGGGTTGATTCTGTCAGTTAGGTTTGGGTTGTTGTTTTTGTTTTAATAGAGGGAGTTTTAGGAAACATGGACATGTCTGAGGGGCCCATTAGTTTGTAACAGTGCACTTAAAGAAAACCTGTCAGGTGATTTTGTTTTGTGTTTTGTGAGCTAATAATCAGCTCTATTTTTTCATTTCTGTTCTAAGCAGGCCTGCAACAGCGCTGACAAATTCTCGGGGAGAGCAAATATAAGGGGGGCTTTCCAGATTACATTTGGCTGAGGAGAAAGCTACCTGTGGGGACTGTTCAGGTCGTAAGTCCCTGTCCAAAATTGTAGGATTTTATGCGAGTCAATCCAGTCCAAAAGCATAAAGAAATATTTTCCTATGGAAAATAAAAAATGACTGAGCTCATTTTGCTGAGGGTGGAGAATCTGATCGTGCGGGAGGCTCCACTATTAGCAAAAATATGGTGTGACTGCATGTGAGTGAATGTGTGGCTGGATAAAGGAGGATGAATTAATGTGGACAAACAATTGGCTTTTACCAGAGAAAATTTCTGTTTTGTAGACTGGGGTTAGATTATGGGATTATAGTATATTGTTGGGAGAATGCCAAATGTTAAAGGGGAAACATTTTTGATGTAACTCAGTTACCATTAATTGGAAGAACACAGGACTGATAATTGTTCTGTTTTAAGTTTATTTTTATAACACAGATTGGAGCATGAGTGGGGAAACTGAGCATTTTAAAGTTCTGTATAGTATTGTGACACATTTCATGTGTCACAATAAAGGGGGAATTTAAGGTTTAATAATTTTATTGTTTAATAATTTAGGATCATTTTAGGACTTTTTTGGTTCTTATTATGTGTAATTATGTTTGGGGGTTTGTTGATCATTTGGGTATGGTAAAACTGAAACTGTTATTTTTATGTTAAGGTTAAAGGATTAAAGTGAACTGAATCCTGTTTAGAAGATACAATGCCGGTTTTTCAAAGCTGTGAAAATTAGTGAGGGTAGAACAGGTTTGATTTCTTTTTTGATTTCTAGGAGTGGTTATAATGTAGGCTTACATATACAGATATATAGATTTATATTTAGGATAAAGGGGAGAGTTTATAAGCAGAAATGATTTTTATACATATTGCATTTTTTGATATGAGTTTTTGAAGGATTGCACGCGCTTACAGACACAGAGTCCAGAAACACACATGACAGTATTGATTCCAGGCAAAAGGCCTCAAATTCATTTACTTTGTTAACTGAACTTAAAGAAAGACCAAAGAGGAAGGAAAGCATATATTTTGGTTATGTCTGATAATTTAGAATTAGAAGGTATTGTTACATTAAAAGGAGCAAAATGAAATGAAAAAGGCTATACCAAAAAACAGGTTATAACATAGGAAATGTGAGGTTAAAATGAAGTTAGTGTTAACACACAGGAGTGGTTTCAAGGCAGCATTTAGCTATGATGAAATGTATACAGGAGTAATTGCTTATATGCTTAAATTTAATTGATTAAATCAGTTAAGAACAGTTAAGAACAAAATTAGGATCAGGCTTTTGATTACAGAGTCCCGAATAGGATAAGTTAGGGAGGTGCAGGAAAAGGTGTTTTGTTTCCTTTGCAGAAGATCTCGACGACCAAAGGAGGGGCGAGGATCCTGGAGATCTCGAGGCCTGCTGGACCACAAGAGAGGGACTGAGAAAACCTAAGCTTACACATGGAGTGTTCTCGAGGGGGAGCTGGTGTTTATTACCGGACCAATTAGATGACATGAGGTTGTCTGATTTGCTGAGCGAGGACGCAATGTATTGCGACCTCTGGTGTGCCAGAGGTCGAGAGAGGGAATGTGGAGCAGGGAAATTATTTTACTGCTATTGTTAAATAATTGTCATCATTACCATTGCATTAATAATATAATCTG
>NW_005190233.1:0-4641 GCF_000239375.1 Pundamilia nyererei
GAACAGTGTGAGGAACAGTGTGAAGAACAGTGAGAGGAACAGTGAGAGGAACAGTGAGAGGAACAGTGTGAGGAACAGTGTGTTGAACAGTGTGAGAAGAACAGTGTGAGAAGAACAGTGTGAGGAACAGTGAGAAGAACCGTGAGAGGAACAGTGTGAGAAGAACAGTGTGAGGAACAGTGAGAGGAACAGTGAGAGGAACGCTGTCTTGTTTCATACTGCACATGGTTGCAATGACAATAAAGCCACTTGACCTGACACTGCTCTGTTTTTTACTCTCACAGAGAAGACGAGATGATCACAGCCGTCTGGACATTAATCAAATGAGTGCCCCCTGACATCAAGGTTTCGTGTGGATCATTTAGTTGATGGTTGGTTTGAAGAAGAACCAAAGATTGTGGAGATCATCTGAGCTTTTAAGAAGCTGTCCTTAATACGTTGGAATCAGACAACCAGGACAATTGAGGTCCTCCTGGATGGGTCCATAAAGAGAAGGGCTCGGTCCATGTCTCCTTTTTCCTTCAGAATGGTGAAATCAGACTTGGAGGATCAGAAGGTCAGTGGATCTGTTGAACCTCCAGCTGTCTCTGTCTATCTCTGTACTTCACTTTGGCAGAGAGGATTTCATGTCAGCAAGAAGTTTCCTTGGTGAAAGAGTCCTGGTGAACATGTCGATACTGTTAAACTGGGTCTAGCTCTCACTTCTATCTCCATTCAGAAGCTCATAAGTAACAATGGTTAAGTTAAAGCCCTCACAGAAAACACCTCCACTTCTGTGATGTCCCAATGAACCACTGCAGTTATAGTCCGATGGGCAGTAAAAGTCAAACCACCAAAATCAAACAAAGGGGGCCTAATATGTGAGTGTAACAGTCTAAAATGATGAAGCTCAGATCAAATAACCGGCTCAGGCTAAATTAAAGTAACACAAGTTTGAATGAAGAGATTATGGTGAGAACCACCCCACCACTCTGACTGTGATGTCAAACCCTCACCTGTGATGATGCTGACATGCGCCCAGCCAAAAAATCTGAGCACGGTGAACAGGACTCTGGTGGGAGGAGTCAGTGGCGGCAGGTTTGGCCAGTCAGCATCTAGACAACCAGGAGAGGAGAGTCCAGCCTCCCAATGCTCAGTCATTAGGGAGGCAGAGTGACAGAGGGCGGGATTAAAGGGTCCAATGTAGGCATAGCCATAACCTTCAAAGTCCCCAAAGTTGGTCAGAGCTAAAATAAAAAGGTCAAAGGTCAAATAAATATCACACAAATAAAAATAAGGAAAATAAAAATATTTCACTTACTCCAGTCTGTAAGCTGATAAACACACTTCAAATAAGCGTGTGTTGATAAGACTGATTAAATGTCTAATGATCCTTTGGAGGTGGTCTAATGTGTTCTGATTGTTCATTCAATTCAATTTTATTTATAAAGCTCCAAATCACAACAACAGTCACCTCAAGGCGCTTTATATTGTACAGTAGATCACACAATAACAGATACAGAGAACAACCCAACAATCACATGACCCCCTATGAGCAAGCACTTTGGCAACAGTGGGAAAGAAAAAACCCCTTTTAACAGGGGGTCTAATAATTGGCTGCCATCTCATCATTGTGTGATTGGTTAACCCTGTAGCACTTTGTTCTAGTGTAACTAACCGTAACTGTAACTGGTAATCTCTTTCTAAATATTTTACTGAACTTTATTTTAAGGTCCTATTGGCTGATTGGATAACAGACCTTTGGAGGCAGAGCAGTCCTCGTCCAGCACTTTGACATCATACCAGTACCCTCTGCTCATACTGGTGTCAGTCCGTAACCTGGACAATGCCAGCGTGACCGCTGCTGTCGGCATCGCCCGGGAAAACAACGGGTCACATGACCACGGACCGACCAAGGCGATCTTGAAGGTTGTTGTCCGAACCTCTTCGATGCATAGCAACCACAGACACGCCCCTAGCAACCATCGAAGCTGCATCCTGACAACCTGCCTGAGATTCAGACAGATTTTTAGAAAGTCAACAAGAACACAAACTCGCCTGAACAAAGATGAAACAAAAAAACTGATTCAGGTTTGTCAAACTACTGTCTGTTAACAAGGAACCTGAAACCTCCACGTAATGAATTACTTAACCTGCAATGTCAGTTCATTTTAAAGACAGGGCTTAAGACTGTGGGCTTACCACCCACACGAGGGGCTGTAGGGTTGGGTGCTTAGATGGTAAATGGTGAATGGATTGGTTCTTATATAGCGCTTCTCTACTCTTTCTGAGCACTCAAAGCGCTGTACACAACTTGTACATTCACCCATTCGCACAAGCACATTTTTCCAAGTGCTTTCTAAGTAACATTCACACACATTCATACTCCGATGGATGTATCGGAGAGCAATTTGGGATCTTGGCCAAGGATATTTGGCTTGCAGACTGAGGACGCCAGGGATCGAACCACCAAGCTTTCGCTCTACCACCTGAGCTACAGCCACCCCAGACAGTCTGATGTACTGGCGCTCCGATTTTCAGCTTCCAAAACTGGCTTGTGGCACATGGAATGTCGCCTTTCTGGTGGGAAAGGCGCCTGAGCTGGTGCATGAGGTTAAGATGTGATGACCTCAGTGCATAGCTCTGGTTCTCAACCAGTTTCCTATAGATGACCTGGACTCTGTTCCCCTCTGGAGTTGCCCTCGATGTGAGGGCACGGACAGAGTGGTACTACATGTATCGCCACGGTTGGCTGCCTTTGCTGTTGGAGTTTTCCCTGGTGGTTCCCTGCGCCTTGTGGTCGTGGAATGAGTCCTAATTTTTGTTTGTGTGTATGAGCCAAATGACCCTACAGAGTTCTCCAGCACCCCATCCAGCCTTCTTAGAGTCACTGGGTGGGGGTAATAACTCTCAATAACTCTCCAATAAGGAACTCTATTGTCCTGCTGGGGGACTGAGAAGGTGCTGAAGGTTACGTTTCTGCAGTGTTGCATTGCCTCTACATTGGCAGACCAGATGGTGGTTGCCCTGTTTAAGCAAGGGGTCTAGAGGGTGTGCTCCAACTACAGAGGGATCACACTCAACAGCTTTCCTGGGAAAGTGTATGCCAGTGTTCTGGAAAAGAGATTTGTAGTCGACCCTCGGATTCAGGAGGAAGGCTGAATCCACTGGTTGTGGAACACTGGACCGGCTCTGGCAGTCTGTAATAAGACTTAATAATGCTGGACATACAACTCAGAGGAGACAAGCATCAGAAATCTGTATGAATCACTTGTTTGTAACACTGAAAACACATTTACACTAAACATACCAGTCAAAACAGAAGAGCACGCTATTGTTTTAAATAGATTTTATAGACCAACATTGCATATGTACACTGATGCTTTTACAGGGTTTGGCTTCCTCTGGACGCAATGCAGTCACATGTCAGTTACATGGACAGCAGAAGAACATGCAGTCAAATTCAAAGTGGAATCACACTCAGGACTTGCTGTGAGGCAACAGTGCTAACCACTGCGTCACTGTGGACTGTGGGTAGCCAGAATCACATGACCTGTAAGTTTATAGCACCAAATCCACACTTTAAGCTTAAATTTCAAAACTTACATTTAACTACTGATTTTATCTACTGTTCTGATTTGATCTGTTTTGATTTTATATGCTGTTGTTTGTTTGTTAATTAGTTAGTTAGTTTATTTGCTTGTTTTAATCAATTTTAAATCATGCTTTTTATTTGTTCTTGTTTCTAATGTCTCTGTAAAGCACTTTGAATCACCTTGTTGTTGAATTGTGCTATACAAATAAACTTGCCTTGCCTTGCCTTGCCTTATACTACAGCAGAGGTTTTAAATCCATCGACCAGCCTGCCACCTGAATGATGTAACATCTTACCTTTAACATCTGCTCCTTAATCTTGTGTTAGGTATTAAAGTGAATAACAGATTAAGAATTTAGAGGCCTAGGTAGTGCTTCGTTAAAAGATGATGACAATGTAGAAGCTCCAAGGTGATAAGGTCACAGGGACCTGCTGGCCCCTTCACAGAGGACCACGCTCTGTTTTAAGGTGAGAATACTTCAATAAACCCTCAGAAGAAGACCTTCTGTTTGACATCACATGACTTAAGTGTCATTTCCACAGTAACTATGAATGAGATGCAGTTAACCACACGTAGGATGCTTGCTTGTATCAGCGTTTGAAAGCTGACTGTCAAAACCTCTGAAACGACCACATTTCCTCTGACCTCCTGCAGCTGTGACTCTGTGGGGTTTGTGAAGAGTCTCCAGGTGATGTCACAGAGATGCTTCTCTCTGGGGATAATTAATCTGAAGGTAGGTCTGAGTCCACATTAGAGACTGTGATGACTTGAAGCTGAACACTCAAACCACCAGGCACTGGAAACCTTCAACCTGCTAAGGGACTAGGACCACCTGAGTAGGACCACTATGAACCATGACCCCCTTCAGGACTTGAGCCTCAGTGAACCGGCTTTCTGAAACAGGACCCTCAGCTGTGGCTCATTTGTGACTGGTTCTCCTCAGAGACCATAAATCCTAAAGTTTGGACCCTTAGGTACAGCAACTGGAGAGCAGGTGGAGGCTTTCACTGGTTTGTCTGGCTGCCACCAGAGGCTGTCCAGAGACATGCATGTTGTGCAATAACAC
>NW_005190234.1:0-1284 GCF_000239375.1 Pundamilia nyererei
GCACACCTCACCAGGACGCATCCTTATCAAATGCCTGACCATCATAACTGGCTCCTTTCAACTGTCGTAGTTTGCTGTGTGACAGACCCAAATGCAGGACTTATACACGGGGGAGTAAACCCAAAACAGCACCTTTATTGCTGGAAAAACTCCAACACTGATACAAAAAACAAAACCAAAAACAAGAAACTAGAATCATGAAACTCAAACCAAAAAGCTAAGAAACTAGGAAACTTAAAGTGGGAGTACGGAAGAAACACACGCAGCACAGAGGTACATCATGGTTAACAACATGACAATGGACAGAGGAAAACACAGGGCTTAAATACACCAGGGAGTAACGAGGGAATGGAAAACAGGAGGGAAACAGCTGGGACTAATCTGACATAACGAGACGAAGGGGAAGCAAAACTCAAAACAGTGAATGCAGGACACGAGACTATCAAAGTAAAACAGGAAACAAAAGACAGGTGCAGAGACGCAGACTTGACAAGGAGGCAAGGCTGACAGAGAAAACAGAGTGAACGTGAAGCACAGAGGCAAGAGTAGAAACTGCGACATGGAGACACGGCTGACTGGGGAGACACAGGGAACACAGAGACAGGGGAGAGTAGACATGAAACGTGGGACACGGGAACAGAAACTCAACACAGGCTAAGATGAACACTGAGGGAGGGAGCACTAAGATTCCTGAGTGCTTAAGAAATTAAGATAACCAAAACCAAGATCAACAATAAACAAAGAATATTTAACAAAAACACAAACACTGGGTCACCAGACCCAGCACCTTGACATCAACATGGAGAAGTAGCGGCTCTAGTCCGAGCAAAGTGGTCCTGAGCTAGGATAGTAACTCCATCCCAAGCAGGGTGAATGGTTCCTTTGGTCGTGTACACATAAGGGTCTTCTGAAGGCTCTTCTCTTTGTGTGATCCCTCACCCAGGACCAATTTGCCATGCGAGGGGACAAAGCTCCCTGACAGCATAACCCCTGGGGTCAGTAGGACACACAAACCCCTCCACTACTATAAGGTAGCGATTCACATAGGTGTCCAACTGATGTCAGTGGAATAACATAACAATAGTGTGGATAGGATAATAGAGCGGCTTGGTAAGACTGCTTTCCACTATATGAAGGTATAATCTTTTTGATCTGCCTCCTACAATATTTAGCAGACAGAACGAAGCACACAAGTTAACACTTAGCGGTCATACTTAATATTAGGCGGCACTCTACATATCAACTGTAAGCCCTTTCTTCATACATTTTCTATTTCTGCCATGT
>NW_005190234.1:2490-4641 GCF_000239375.1 Pundamilia nyererei
TTATATAGCGCTTTTCAAGGCACCCAAAGCGCTTTACAATTCCACTAGTGATTCACTCTCACATTCACACACACACTGGTGGAGGCAAGCTACAGTTGTAGCCACAGCTGCCCTGGGGCAGACTGACAGAAGCGAGGCTGCCATATCGCACCATCGGCCCCTCTGGCCAACACCAGCCAAAGTTTACCTTTAAAAAGTACAATTCATCATATCTAATCATTAACAAAGTGCCAGGTTTTTGGTTATACTGCACAGTTATTTTTGGCTATTTTGTTTCAGCTTTGTGTTTCTAGGTCTGCACATTTCAGTTTAGTTCTTATTATATGAAAATGTTTAGTTTTAATTTAATTTTTATTAAATTAAATTAGTTTCAGTGTTAGTTTGGGTCTTTTTAATTATTAATTTTAAATAATGAATAACAAATATGTCAGACTCAAGATTTAGGAAAATCAATATATGCATTACAACAAACACACAAGATTTTTGAGAGCAGGTGAGTCACAGTCTCATAGATTAAAGCGTCATCTGTGACAATTTTTGTCACCGAGCTGACAGGGGCTGAGGATATTTCTTAAATAGTTTACGGCTTGTCTCCATTCCTCTGAATAGACCAAAAATATTCATGATTTTAATTTTTTAATATTTTGTCTGGATTTAACTTGTATTTGTCTGTAAAATGTAAACATTAATTATTATTCCACTATCATTTTTATAGATGTTTTCCTGTCTATGTGCCTGACTATGATGGTGGGCAGTCTACTGGAAACTATTGTCGTTACAAGCTTCCTGCACGGTTCCTCTAACTATTCTCGAGCTCCTCGCTGGATCAGAGTGCTTTTTCTTAAAATCCTGGGTCGACTAGTATGCCTTCCTCCAAAGCCCAGAGATCGGAACGACACAGTGATCCAAAATCCAGTCACACAGGGTAGGAAACAAGATCAGGATATGCAAATTCTTAAAAAAAATGTCAAAGCTGACATAATCTTCTGACTTGTCTCCGCTCAATAGAAATGCCAATCTACTCTCCAGTGACAGAGGAATCCAAGACTCTGGAGCAGAAGGGGCCACTGGGTGAGGACAAAACCCTGCAAGAGCTGAGGAGCCTGGGCAGAGGCCTCCAGGCTATCCACCTTCAGTTGGAGAAGCATCTGAGCAAAAGCCTGAGCACAGAGGAATGGATCCAGATAGGTTTAATCATAGACCGCCTGCTGTTCATCCTTTACATCATCTTCATAACAGTCAGCTTCATTACCATCATCATTATCTGGGTGGTTTCATACAATGCAGCCTAATTTAACTTTTTAACTTGTCTGTTCTTTAAACTCTTTGTATTGTATGTTTTGTCATTTTAGTATGCCAGTTATGCAAATAAATATATAGCAGAGCCCTGTTTTCCAACAAAGCCCTTCATCTGTCTTAAATTTCAATGACTTTGTGAACCAATAAGACAATTAAATTAAGATATTTTAAAGTCCAGATAATAAATCTTACAAATATTCTAAGCTGTGTAAAAGGATCTTAACTGATGATCGTTTTATATTAAGTTCTTGTGAACCCTATACATACATCTTCTATAGCAGCAGTTTTCTGTATTTGATGTTTGGTGCTAAATTACTCAAAAGGCTTCAAAATTAAAATAAAATTAAATAATAAAACAAAAGCACTCATAGTGTGCAACCCCCACACTATGGTGTATTTTATTATCTTCACCCATTTTGGCTGAAATTGTTTGCTTCTATAAGCTGTAAAATTCCTTTAAAGCCTGAACCACACTAGAGGATCCTTTTTTTGTTTTTGAAAATGGACTGTTTATTGACTCTATTGATGACATTTTAAAAAAATCTTAAATATTAAATTCAGTATAATTTTCATTTGTTTCATATTTGCTACATCCTGCATTTGTTTGTTATTTTAATGCTTAGAAAAAAAAATTCCAATTTATTTCACGCTGACGATGCAGAAGTTTCAAAACCCCCCAAACTCATGTAGGAAATATGACACGGATGGTTTTAAAGGGTTAAGATGTTTTCATGTACTGTGTGATTTTGCTACATTTATTGCGTCATTGTGATTGGGAAAAACTATGTTTTGCACAGTTCTCTACAGGCATTTTCATATGATATATTACTCAGTGTGCTTTGGGGGGGGTTT
>NW_005190235.1:0-1879 GCF_000239375.1 Pundamilia nyererei
TTTATGTCAGAACTGGTACCCATCCCTACATATGTGTGCAGCGAGCAGGAGGCCAGGGAGGATAAAACTCACCAGATCGACCACCAGTGTTCCCTCTGGGGTGCTTCTGGTCTTCGGGGGAATATCTAGAAGAGCAGGTCTAGAATGCTGGGACCGCGACGGCATGTTCTTGATGAACGTAAAGCTGCAGATGAAAATGATGCTCAGCAACAGAAACTTTCAAACAAAACTTTGTGTCGTTTCTCAAATAGCTAAGTTACCAAACCCATATCCACTGCCGGAGGTTTCTTCCTGTTAAAAGGGAGTTTTTCCTTCCCACTGTCACCAAAATGCTTGCTCATAGGGGGTCATATGATTGTTGTGTTTTTCTCTGTATCTATTATTGTACGATCTACTGTACAATATAAAGCGCCTGGAGGTGACTGTTGTTGTAATTTGGCGCTATATAAATAAAATTGAATTGCCGACATGATGTTACTGAAGAACTAGAAAAAGATATTTTGGGATTTTGTAAACTGATTTTGAATACTTCCTTTAAAATAATGTATGAGATGAAGTTACATCATGGTCTTCTCCTGTGACTGTATGTAGAAAAACAACTTACGGATCAAAGATGTCATCGTCCTCGTCTCCACCCAGAAGGTCAATGGAGCCACAACCGAACACACCGTGTTCTGGGCTCATCAGTACACTGGTCCCCGTTCCTGCGTACTTCAAATCTGAATAGAAAACACACACACACACAGACTGTAAGTACCAAGTCTGACTTTATGACATCACATAAGACTTATATAGTTGACTCCCGACCAAGTAGTTTAAGCAGGTCAGCTTGTTCAAGGTGGAGTTTATCACATGGATCACAAAGCTGCATTCAGTTGTATGGTGATGTCTCTCAATGAGAGACTTTTGTTACATGTAAACAAGTTTCAAATGGATGACTGGTACTCACTTTCTTTGCTGGGTGTGAGGAAACGCACAATGGGTGAGTAGATGTTTCTAGCTGTTGTCGCGTTACGCGGAGTCACAGGGTCGATCTCTGACAGTATGCGCTCGTGGTGCATGATGGGACGGACTGGAGTCTTGAAGGTCAAATCTAGACAGTAAAATGAGAGTCATTCAGAAAACGATAAGCATTTCAACTAACAGGTAGTGTAACTGTGCTTTAAAGCAGAATCAGCCGATGGCGCTAAAATACCTGATTCTTGGTCATTCACAGCAATAGCCCTCTTTCTCGCCCGGCCACGAGGCAGCGGTCGCCTCACCATAGTGGGAACTTCATCCTCTGAGTCTTTATTCACAGTCTCTTCATCCTACACAATAAAAACAAGAAGAAGAAGAAAAAAAACAAAACACCTTCATTATTACCCCTAAAGGTCCATTTAAAACAGCGTAATAGTGCATTACTTCAGGATGTCTCAATCAGGGCCACGACTGAGAACAGGAAGGCCTGCTGACCTCTGGTCAGCACTTCAGGTCAATCAGGTCCTACACCTCACAAACACCATCCCCCCACCAATCTGTGCCACGGTCTGAGTAATCCCCATCACTCAGGCCTCACATACAGATATACTCAGACCAACCCCTTTGCACTGCTTTCAAGCACTTTGTTCTTCAATGTGTCCCCTTCTCTTGTTTTGCTGACATGCCTCTAGCTTGTATGTGTGTGTGTGTGTGTGTGTGTGTGTGTGTATATATATTCATTCCAATTACTCCAATTACTTCCACGGGAACACCTAGGCATGCAGATTGTTTCAACAAACGCATAGTGCACAGAGGTCGCTAATTTTCAGCAGAGTCAATCATTACAGACCTCCAAACTGTGGAATTTACATTAGTTCAAAAACAGCGTGTAGAGAGCTCCATAGAATGGGTTTCCATG
>NW_005190235.1:2187-4640 GCF_000239375.1 Pundamilia nyererei
GTAGAAACCCTGAAGACCAACCGCTATTTATTCTCGTACCTTTTCTGAGGAGTCAGCACATATAGGGCGAACCAATTTCGCAATTATAAATCTCTGGAGGCACACACCCAATTCACCTAGGATGGATACAAGATTTGGCTATTTTTAAGCCTTCACGTAGTGAATACGCCATCATTCAAACGCCGTCATTAAAGGTAAGTCAGCTTGTATTTTGGTACAATACAGTACAATTGTAATATGGTTATAAACCTTTCTTCAAGCAGCAGTTTGCCCCATATTTCAACCTAAGTATCAAGTTGATTTAACCAACAACCAAAGTCACCACATATGTTGTTCTGAATAGGATTCTGTTCTGCATGGCCTCTATCCACACTAGTCTAATGGGTCTAAACAGGAAGACGTGTCCTGGTGACCTACTTTACTGCGACCCTCTTCCACATGCAACTGGGATCTTTAATCCTTGTTGGCATCAATCCTCTTGGAATCCAGTGTTGTGATGTGATTAACGCTGCCTAGTATGTATGCTTCTTCTTTGAGATGTTCTTAGGCTTCTCTTATGGGTGAAAAGACCCTCAATTTTAAGGTAAAGGATTAAACTTGAAACCAAAGTTAATTCACTGTTTCATTTTAGTAATTTAAAGCAACACACAACAATACGACTCGGTGTAGAGGTTAAAAGAAAAGAATACAAAAAAATAATACTAATGATAGTTTCATTGATTGATTGACTGATTTACTTAAAGACAGCAGCTACTAAGAATGAATTGGATCTGTATGAACAACATTGTTTTCCTTTGTTCTTTTCGACACCCAGTGAATGATCTACAGTTTAAATCTACAATGCAAACAGTGGTTAGTCACAGTCATGTCTGCCAATCCAACACGTTTTAAAATCTAAACTTAAAGTCATAAAGCTTAATCAGTAGCTCGAGGTTTTAACAGTAGCTTATATTTACAACCACGATGGTTTATTTTCAGGTCTAAATTGGAAACTATATCCCTACCAACCCTCCTTGCTGTATTTAACCTACCAATTAAAATTAACCAAAAAAAAAATTACTTAAATAGGTCCAGACAGATCCAGATAGAACTAGAGAACTGTGGCAAAAGCCACCTACCATCGAGAAGGTGCTAATGTTAGCAACTCTGTTAGCTGTTTTGTTATGAGAACGCTAGTAGCTAGCTAACTAGCCTAGCATCCTAACAAAGGGACGATATTCAACATCCAGCTCTGTATGCTACCATAATGTTTACCTGTTCCACCAACATTAATAACAGCACTATCACCATAGAGAAATAACCCGACAAACAATAAATTACCTTGCTTTGAAGCGGACTTTCAATCTCCGACCCCGACAGGCGCGATCGACTCCTTTTTCCGTTAGACCGTCGACGGGAGCGCCTCGGTGTCTCTGGACAAGCAGCAACAGTTTTCTGAGACCTAAGTCTCATTTTTTTTCTTTACCTGGGGGTTTGTTAACATCTAAACGTAACGAAGATAATCGCTCTCAATCCGACGCTTCGCTGTTCAAGCACCAAACAGAGCCTAGAAGTAGCTCCGCCCCCACTCGCTGAATCAGCGCGTTCGTTTGAATATACCGGGCTCCGATAGGTTTAGCACCGCGGAGACGCTTATTGGGCGGTGCTTTGTAAAAAAGCCAGCGTCAACGTGATACGCCCGTCACGTTGCCCTCACTCCCACCCCCCTTTGAATTTTATATGCAAAGAACCTCTGGGTGAGCACGATTATTAAAGAGCAAAGAGGCAATTTCTGCAACAGCATACCTTACTTTTTTAAAAAACTGCATAATTTAATATACACGGTGAACTTAAAATGAGGCATTTAAGGTGTAGAATTCAGACTTTAATTCAATTTTATTTACATAAATGGCAACAACAGTGGCCTCAAGATGCTTTAGGGCAAAGACCCTACAAAAGAAAACCCCAACAACCATACCCCATGTTTCTAAGACTCTTAGGGCCCAGTAAGAAATTAAAGGCCACAATGATACAGTCAATGGGAAGCATGTGTAATGTGAATATAAATGGTTCTAGCACAGAACCCTGTGGAACTCCATGATGAAACTTAGTGTTAGGCAGACTCCCCATTCACACAAACAAAGTGGAGTCTGTTACAACCCCTGCAGCACAGTACCTTTAAGTCCTATTGCAAGATTCTCTGCCACCTATTCTATGCCACATCAACATCTCCTCCTTCACTACATCCATTAATCTTCTCTATGTTCTTCCTCTTTTCTTCCTTGCTGTGCCATCTTCAACATCCATTGTACAGTATATCCACTATCCCTCCTCTGGACATATCCAAACCATCTCAGCCTCTCTAACTTTATTTCCAAACTGCTTGTTCAATCTGTCTTCCTGATCTACTCATTTCTAACTGTGGCCAATCTGATCACTCCACATGAAAATCTGAACATCTCCATCTCTGCTGT
>NW_005190236.1:0-1798 GCF_000239375.1 Pundamilia nyererei
CACGTTGATGGTTTGGAGGAAGTAATTATTGAAGTTAACTCAGAAAGATCAATTGGAGAAAAAGAGTCTAACTTAACATCAATGGTACTAAGACTAGTTGTAGATAATATTACATCTGTGGGATGATTATTGGTAATTTTTTTTCTAATGATAAAAATTTTATTTGTGAAGATGTTCATGAAGTCATTACTAGTTAACGTTAAAGGGATGGTTGGCTCAAAAGAGCTCTGACTGTTTGTCAGCCTGGCTACAGAGCTGAAGAGAAACCTGGGGTTGTTCTTATTTTCTTCAATCAGTGATGAATAGTAAGATGGTCTGGCTTTGCAGAGGGCTTTCTTATAAAGCAACAAACTATTTCTCCAGGCTAAATGATGATCTTGTTATGGTTTTTATGTATCTTTCGTATTTATTTGTGCCCTAGTTTAGTTCATCTAGTTAATTTCTAGGTTGCTGTTTAGTCCTTTGTTTCTTAGTTGTTTATGTCATCTCCTCCTGTACTCTGTCTCCCTGGTTCGTGCGTCTACCTGTGTTACGGCCCTAGCAGGGCCTCTCTCCTCCTGAAGGTGCCTGTGTGGGCGTGTCACACTACCTCTTCTGCCTGAGGTGCCACCTTTCCCTGTTACACAGCTGACTCACATCAGGTATTAAAAGTATTTAAGCCCAAGGAAAGGTGAGCTCTGGGCCAGAGTGCGGTTACAGCTAGTGAGCTGAGTGGTTGTTGTGTTTGCAGCTAGTGAGCTGTATTTTTTGGTGGTTTTCAGCTAGTGAGCTGCTCTTTCTTTTTGACTTACGTTTTACTTTATTGACCAACGCCTGAGTTTTGTTTGTTTTCTTAAATGGTCATAGCGGCTTGTCCGTCTCTTTGAGTTGCGTTTGAAAGGGAACTTTAATAAAACTCTTTGATTTAACCCTTTTGCCTCCTTGACTCCTTCTTCTGACCCGGTCACTTTTTGTTACTTCCCCCTCCCCGCCTAGACCCCTCAGGGGAACGTAACAAGTGGGGGCTCGTCCGGGATAGTTGAAAAGGGAGTTTTGAGTTGGAATTGGTTTTTGATTATCTTGCTTTTTTTTTTCCACCTTTAGAGATTCAACTTCCCAGTTACCGGTAAGTTAGGTGAGTGTCCAGCTGAGCTTATTAAGTTCTTCCTTCGGGCACTCTTTTGTTGTTTTGCCTTTCTTATTTTTGGAGTAATCCTGGGTGGGGATTAGTTCCCTGTTTGGGGTAGGCAATTCAGGGCCCTGGTCGCTGAAGTTCTGCCTTTCAAGTTGCCTCGAGCCCAGCACGCTCCAGAAGATAGGTAGGTAAAGTTTGTTGTGCTTAGGAACTGGGTCGGTTGCATTTGTTAATGTGTGGGTAGCAAAAGGTAGGTTGGTCAAGAAGAGTAAGTAGTTCGGTTACCATTAATTGTTGGCTAGCCTGTGAGAATTGGCACAGGTGTGTGTGGTGGTTCTCTCCAGGTTGAAATGGCGTTCCAGTTGAATCAGCTGGAGCTGACGAGCACTGGGCCTACATCTGTTGGTGAACAGGTGTCCAGAGGCTCATTTATGAGCAATAACATCCACCTGGTTCCAGTTTTCTGTGAGTCCAGTGTTCATAGCTTCTTTATTGCGTTTGAACGCATAGCGACCGCACTGTAATGGCCTCAAGACATGTGGTGCGTGATGTTACTATGTAAATTGACAGGTAAGGCTCAGGAGGTTTGTTCTGCTTTGTCGGTGGAGGACTGCTTAGTTTATGAAAAGCTTAAAAGTGCTGTCCTCCAAGCCCATGAACTCATACCTGAAGCCTATAGGCAGC
>NW_005190236.1:2597-4640 GCF_000239375.1 Pundamilia nyererei
TGACTGCCTGCTGTGTTCTCCACATGTGATGGCTCAAAAAAGCCCTAGCCATCACATGAGACATTGTTTTGAGGGTCTGCGGCCACCTTCAGTAAGTATTTTGAACCCATTGAGATGGGGTTGGCAGCTTCCGCTGACAATGCCTAACCGTTGCTATGGGGTTTGGTAGGTAGAAAACCTGCAATTTGGTGATGCAACGGTTACGGACTTGATTAATCATTTTGGTTATCGTAATTTGACAAACCATGGGTTTGCATTTATGGGAGGGGGTGTTACGGCCGTAGCAGGGCCTCTCTCCTCTTGAAGGTGCCTGTGTGGGCGTGTCACACTACCTCTTCTGCCTGAGGTGCCACCTTTCCCTGTTACACAGCTGACCTGTCATGAGTCATGTCTGTGTGGTTATGTTAAGTTCATGTCATGTCTAATCTCCATGTTTCCTGTTTTACTTTGAAAGTCTGTGTCCAATGTCAGTGTATTTAGTTTCACTTCTCCTGTCCTGTCTTTAGGTTCATGTGTGTCAGCTGTGATCCCATGTGTGGCCACTTCCCTTGATCATCCCTCATGTGTATTTCGTTTCTGTGTTTCATTCAGTCTGTGTCGTGTCGTCTGTGTTCCCACCCTCGATGTTTTCACGGCCAGTCTTTGCATTCATAGTCATAGTTTTCTGAGCCTTCATAGTTTATCACAGTATCAGTTTCCCAGTTTAGTTATAGTTTAGTTCAGTCACTGTGCTTCTGCCTTGTTTGAACTCTCTCTCATCAGCCATAAAAAAGGCTCGCTTTCAGTTTAAGTTCACCCCCGTCTCCTCACCTGTGTTCACACCTGGGTCCACCACACACACCACTGCACGGTCTGTGGAGACAGATCTTCTAAATTTGTGACACGCTATTTCCTCTCCAGCTTGCATTAAAGATCTCTCTGAAAATATATACCATTGGCCCATAAATAAAACAAATTCTCAATATTCAAGAGGATAAGGCATTGCTTGAAACTTTTTCAGACAACTTGACAGGTAAAAATGCAGCCAAAAAAATGAACTGATTCATTCGAAAGGAATCTTCAGTCAATGAAGAAGTCATTTGAGTTACAAAATGTTTCTCCCACTAAAAATGCAATGCCCAGATGAACAGAATCAACTCTCTGCATTTCCTTTCCTGGATGACTGAGCATGCATCAAGACACCACATTAAATAGTTGTCAGTTTATTTAGAGGAGTGTGGCAAAGCTTGTCGAAACTGATGTCAAATCACATCAGCATCAGGTGTCAAATGGTAGAACTGATACACCAAATCAACCATTCTGACAGAATAACTTTAAAGATAACTTTAGTTCAAGATCAGGTTGAACTAAGGTTCTCAGGTTTATACCGTTACCACGGAGGATATACAATAACAGAACATTTTACATGTTGCAGAACAGATGTAGCCTCATGTCATTGTGATGTAAAACATGAATAGGAAACATGAGGACATCAGCTTGTAAGCTATAAGTACATGAAGAAACTAAATGACTTATGGTTCAAACTAGCCTACCATCTATTACCATTAGTTCATCTATAAATTCAGCATCAAAAGTAACAAATTCTTGACTTTGACATAATTATGACATTTACGGGTCAATGTGAAGCACTTCTGTTTGAACTGAGGTGGAAAATGGGTACAGCTACTCTGCTGCACAGGAGGAGGTGTTGTTGCATTGTGTATCTCCCATAGTGGGATTTATAATAAAAGAACACCAGAGGTCTGGACCCTGTTAAACTGATGAATATCTAACACCATCATAATCTCATGTAAGCTTGTCTACTATGTGCAATGATCACAAAGCAAAGAGCCAAAACAGTGACAGGAAAGCCAGTAGCTGTGATGAATAAAACTTGCTAAAATAAAAAACTGAATCCAAACAGTCTCAGCGAATCAAGAGTTTATGAAAGGATGGCAGGTGAATGATACAGAAGTAAATATCTGACAGCATTCTAGTAGTTATGCATGTTGTTGCTGAATCACTTAAGATGTAATCACAATAAAACAATCAATTATTTTCCCA
>NW_005190237.1:0-1519 GCF_000239375.1 Pundamilia nyererei
CGCTTGTCCAGAAAAAGCTAAAGATAAAATGGAGAACCAGGAGAAACATCACCATTAGCCTCGATCAGAGCCAAAAGGGATTTACTCTGAGAGTAAACGTCACTGAAATCAACGAAACTGAAAGTAAAATATCTTCATATGAACCAGTTTATCACGAAGGGAAGTTCAGTTTCATCTGGTCTTTATACATTTTTATGTTATGACAGGTTTAGTTCATGTTATGCTGGGTATACACTGTATAATTTATTTTCTATTCAGTGGATAAAACCTTGTTAAGTTTCTCAGTGGAGTGATTTGTATTCATTTTAAACGCATACACATACACTGATACACACTCATCCCCCCTCCCTTTCCAAACGCCTTCGATGCTTGTCCCCTCCCGGGACAGATGGCGGCTGGACCAGTGCAGACATGCAGGACCGGATGCGCTGCCTACACCGGCTCTCTCTCACCCTTTACCCACCCCTGTTACTTGTCTTGTGTTTCTGTGGTGTATTGACTGTCATGTGCTTTTTGTGCTGGGGTGTTTTTTTTCTGTTTTCAAACTGTTCTACCTGTTAACCATTCCTCGCCGCCAGTCCCCTGACCGTAGTCGGGAGACGCGAGGGGAGATGCTTCCTCCAGGGCCGAAGTTTGTCCTCCTTCGGGGTTAACTCCCTTCACTTTTGTGGAGTAGTGAGGCAGACAGAAATCAGCCGAAATCAGATGAGGCTTTAATAACAGTACTGCACACTTCAAAAACACACTGCATAGCCTGTAGCCCGTTAGAACGCTGCTCCCGGTTGCCCTCTCTACCCATGACACACTCTCTCACTCTCTTTTTCCTCTTTCGCTCCCCGCGTTTCCTTCACGCGCATGCTCACACACATATCACATACACTCCTTACTGCACCCAGTCACACACAAGACGGCAATTCATGCAACATACCATTAGGAGCTCAGTCTGAGTGGAGGTTTTTTTCTCCTCCTCTCACCTCATGTTGTGTATTTTTGTTTTTTTGCTTTTTCTATCAGCCTACCTCTCTGACATGTCTCCCCAATGTGATGTTTGTGTAAAGCAGTGGTTCCCAAACTTTTTTTGTTAGGCCCCCCTTTGTTTTACAAGAAAAATCTTCGCCCCCCACCACCACCACCATTTTTGAAAACGCAGCTGTTTCGTCCACACGTAAACGCCGTTTCAAATCACCGAAAACTGAGATTTTTTTAAAACTCCTTTTTTGCGTTAATGTGTGGACGAGGAATTCAGAGTTCATCACACCACGTCAAAGGTATGTGCCTTTTTTCACGTCACGCTGTGCGCCACAAATGCGACCAAATTTTTCAGTGGTGCGACTAAAAAAAAAATTTGGTTGCACCTGTGCCACCAACTGTTCGGTAGCAAAAAAAAAATAAAATAAATCTGCAACCTTCCCTGTGGTCAGCAACAGACACACATTATGCCCCTATCGTGGACTAAACCAATCAGAGATAGTAAGGGGTGGGACCTCTCTGATTGGCCGTGGTCCAGTTGAAAGTGCAG
>NW_005190237.1:3177-4639 GCF_000239375.1 Pundamilia nyererei
TCAGTCACAGTGTTAGAGCGCCACCACTGGACTCAAGCGGCACTCCATGTCCACCTCTTTCTGTGAAACCACGTGATCACTCTGTTAAGTTTCGTTTTTGTGTTTATGACAGCCGATCTGGTTTGATTTGCAAGCGTTGGCGCACAAACGGAGAACAAAGAATAGGCTGTTATCTAATATATGTGCCAGGAGGTTAAGGCTTCTTGTCTGACTTGTTCTGCAACGTTCCTGCAAAAATAAAGAAGTGAAACAATCAATTGACTGAGAACCTTCACAGACAAACAATCAATTATTAACATCAACATTTTAGACAGGTCAGAAGGACATACATTTAAAAATAAAGTGTACAGCTAACTTCTAATCTGTAAAGAACAAATTACTAAACTCACATAGAGAAGTAATTTATGATGAATTCTGTATGCATTAAAAAACATAAATAAAAAAAAGAACTTCTATTACTAAAACCAAGGCCTATACACTCAGTATGCTGCTTTTACAATATAAAAACAAAGGCTGTGTGTTTAGATTTAAGACTTTTAATTTTTCTGTTTCTCTTGTCCTCATCTGACCCCTGCCCTCAGACTGGGTTATCTTTCTGATGTCTTGCTGCCACTAACATAGCACGTTACTCCATAATTTGCCTTTGGTTAATTTTTAGCCAGAGGGCTCCATCTAGCGGCGGGATGGCAGTACTCCTGAATGCAATTTTGAGGACGTATTCTTCTAAGCTACTGTAAAATCTTTGTTTTTAGGCTTCCGGGTACTTTAATTTTTCAGATACACGTTCACTCTTATGTCAGCTAATCCTGATATATTATAAACTTATGGCGTGTTTTTGTGTTTTTCCTGGATAACTGTCGGACTCGTCTGTATGTGAAAGTGAAACTGAACTTGATCTCGGACTTGAAGGGGAAAACCAGCCAACTAAACCTTGTTTAGTCCGTTTGATTGCAGCTAAACGAGGGGACCTGTCTGTGAGGAAACACGGATAAACATGACGGAATTATCTACCATCTATAAACTGTCTCTGATCGCCGTTACCTGCTTTATTCAAGGTAAGCTAGTCGAGCTCATTGTTGCTCTGCTGGTCTGACAGACAAAAATACATCTATGCATGCTGTATTACTAATATTATAAACCGTACATGTAAGAAAAACCTTTTTTATATGCATGGAAGTCCTCTATCTGTTCAATAACATATAAAAGTTGAAAAGCAGCTGGTTGGAAATGTCCAAAACAACTTGGACAATAACGTCAAGTTTAACTCTAAGTAAACATAGTAAAGGTCATATTTGATGACCCTTTTACAAGCTGAATTTAAAATAATGGCCAAATGCGTCTTAAAACATGTAAGTGAATGTTATAGGTGTATGCATGATTACGTTTAACAAAAATAACATAAATTTAATACGTTTTTAACATGGAGTTCTGCGTGAAACCCCGAGCGAGTGGTGCACGCCTA
>NW_005190238.1:0-1455 GCF_000239375.1 Pundamilia nyererei
TATAATTTACAGTTTGATGATTTAAAGTCTCACACACAACCCGTTGAAAGGGGAGGGGCCGGCTGGGTTAGGAGAAGGTAAGATGGGGGCTCCCGGCTCAAGGAACCATGTCCCTAATTGGTGCCCTGAAAGAGGGATTATTTTAACATCCTGGGCATGAGGCTTCCACTATGATCAGCCCCAGATGGGGGAGGGGGGGAGAGAGTGTGGGGGGAGAAAGAAAGGAGGGGGAGCGAGAGAGACGGGTCAGAGAGAGAGTGTGTGAGAGAGGGAGAGAGAGAGGAAGGGAAAGAGAGAGGGAAGGGGGGTGGAGTTTGGAGTTAAGGGTTATCCCAATATAGGGTTAAAAGTGGTTAGGTTTAGGATTGAACTCAGGGTTGGGCTTCAGGGATAAGATTAAATCCAGCACAGGGTTAAAACTGGTTAGGTTTAGGATAAGCCTCATGGTCAGGATGTCACAGCAAATATACATAGACAGGCGGAGTGCTGGTAACAACGATGATGATAATGAACATGGCAAACACAGCAACAATAAAACAGTAATAATAAACAAGTATATACATTATGTGGACTTTATGTCCTTTAAAAACTTTTTTCATTTAACCCCTTAGGGTGTACAGTGTCCAGTTTGGCAATCCAGAGTCTTTCAGCCTTCCTCCTCTGCTGAGTAGTCCATCTGGGATTTGCCTGTGTCACTGTTGCTCTGACAGATTCCCAGCCATGTGACAGGAAGTGTTTCACCAGTTGTGTGTGTGTGTTCTTCTTCCTTAACACATTGTACCTATGCTGGGTGAATCTTGTCAGGATTGTGTTGCTTGTCTCCCCCACATACTTGATCCCACATTTGCTGCAAGTGATCATATATACACAATTCTTGGAGCGTGGAGTCCCATTAGCTTGTGAGCGGAATACATTTCCATTTGAGAAACTACGCAACCATTTCTGGTGCTTAAAAAATTGCCCCTGGTCTCTGAGTTTGGGCTCAGAGAGAGGTGAGATTTGTGCCTTAATGAGGAAATCCCTCAGGTTTTTATTCCTCCTAAAGGCAGCTATTACCTTGTGATCCCCCAGCAATTGGGTTTTCCGGACAAGATCCTGAAAATTGTTTCTAATCACTCTGATTAGTTTGCACGTTGACGGGGCATAGGTCAAAACAACAGGCAGGACAGCTGTCAAATCAATGGGTTTTGTCTGCAGGAATGAATTGAAGCATTTCCTAAGGAAAGAGCGACAGTACCCCCTACTGGTGAGAGCTGAAAATAAAATTTTGGTCGCTGCTCTGAAGTCAGTCTGTTGTGTGCAAATTCTGTGAAATCTCAACAGCTGTGACTTTATTAAACCAGCAAAGGTATGTTTTGGGTGGAAACTTGTTTTGAATAAAAGGGCATGTGTGTCTGTGGGTTTGAAGAATACTTTAATATCCAATTTGTGTGTCTGTGGAAAATTTGGGCCTTT
>NW_005190238.1:2489-4636 GCF_000239375.1 Pundamilia nyererei
TGGTTATTAAAATATTCATAGTCAGCTTTCACTAAGGTGGACACTTCCTGTGGAAGCTGACCTAATGGAGGAGACCACTCAGATTTAGGAGTGAAAGGCTGGGGTTCTGCATCAGACTTCTCCCCATAATGTATAGCTAACTTGATTCTCCTGTGATATTGTTGAATATCATGTTTACATTCTAATTTGAAATCTTTATCATGACCTATTGCAGGAATGAAGTTAAGACCCCTATTCAGGAGGTTCCGCTGGGCAGTGGAAAGCTTAAAATGCTTAGACAAGTTAATAACATCCGGACTTACCCCCTCCCTAGGGGGTTAGGGTTAGGGGGTTAGGGGTTAGGGTAGGGTTAGGATGAGTGTTTGGGCCCATCCTCCAATTGGAGGCGGGCGGTGCACGGGCCATCCCTCGGTAAGGGGCCTGGACCTTGGATTGTCCACGGCGTCCGCCATGGCGCACCAGGGTCCAGTCAGAAGTCCATCCAACCATGGTGAGTTGGATGGAGGCGAGTGTTTTTTTATTGGTTTTCTACCAAAGTTTAAATTAAATTTTTAAATTAAATTTTTTAACTTAAATATGTAATTTTTAACTTAGATTTTTAAAGAAATAAAATAAAGAAAATGAATTGGTTTTGAAAAAACCTTTTAGTTATTAAAGAAAAAAGAAATCAAATTAAATTATAATAGGCCAAATGAATATGAATCTGTGTGCCTATGTGGCGACGTTTCGACCTGTGAAGGTCTTCTTCAGGCCCAGGCACACACAGAAAAAACGAAAAACAGGCTTGCTCTCAGAGGTCTGCTCTGTCTGATGGTTTGGAGTGAAATGAGCAGAGAGTGCTCCCCTTCTATTTATACCCTCCCACTTTTTTCCGTTCAGATTTAGTTTTAGAAAGCCGAATAAGTTTTTTACCTTTTCGCTCTTGGTTTTTTGGATAGAATTTTTACAAATGCATTTTTTATTCACTCCTCACTGGCAATAACATGTTTTTAGAAAGATTTTAATTTTTTTAGAAAGATTTTAATTTTTTAACCATGTAAAGAAGTTATAATCTTGTAAACAATTTTTAAATCACATTTAATCATGTCTACTCTATTTTTTTTATGTTCCATGTAATATTTTTAATCACAACCGTATATTTAATGTATGTTTTCTAACTTTTTAATGTAATTAATGAATTAAATTGTTAATTGTAAATTTGCAATATTGTCCCAATTAGGATTAGAGCCACATGGAAATTGGAATTAATTTTTATCCAGTAATTAGGTTTAGGGCCAAATCAAAAAAGTTAATTATTAAGTATGAATCCCATTAATTAGGGTTAAGGCCAGAATATTAAAATGGTTGTGGTTAAGGTTTGTCATGTGGGTTGGGGCTTAGTTAAAGAAACATGTTAGGGTCAGATTAGGGTTAATTAGGGTTAGGGTTAGGGGGTTAGGGTTAGGGTTTGGGTAAAGAACAGGCCCGGCTATGCCGGAACCTGAGTGCACGGTCCATCAATGGGATTGGGAACGGTGCCCCCTGTTCAAAAAATTACCCCAGGCGGGTGTAGTGCACTGTGGTGGGCCAATCGCGACGTTTCGGCTTAATGTAGCCTTCTTCAGGCTGGCCCACCCGCTCTTTTGCTCAGTTCATCCACTCTGGGCCTTTAATACTCTTCTTTTTCATTTCTGTTTTTCTTAACTTTTCTGTTTCTTAGTTTTTCTTGTTCTCAGTTTTTTCTGCTTTAGCTCTCCCTTTTTCTATCTTTCTTTGTACTTCTGTTGTTCTTTATTCTTGTTCTTTATTCTTTCTGTTTTTCTTTATCTTTCTCTTTGTATTACTGTTGTTCTTTATTCTTTCTGTTGTTCTTTATTCCTTCTGTTGTTCTTTATTATTTCTCTTTATTTCTCTTGTGTTCTTTTCTTTATTCTTTCTCATATTTCAAATTCCCTTTTAATAGGGGTCGGGTCAGGCACCTTGTCACGCGTGCAGTAAGTGCAAAATGCGGCGCCACGATTTTTAACCGGTAGTAGGAAATTCGATCACATCACTTCCTTCCACTGGCTTACCATTGAAATTTAAAGTCCTTTTATTGGTTTTTAAATCTTTAAATGGTCTGGCTCCTGTCTACTTATCTGATTTGCTGAAGCCACATGTTCCTCCTC
>NW_005190239.1:0-1360 GCF_000239375.1 Pundamilia nyererei
TAGCATTAGATTTCTGAATCATTCAAACTAAATTAAATGTGCATTCCTTCTAATAACCAGCAGTGGGTGCATTCTCCGGTTTAAAAAAAATCTAATGTATTCAACAGTGTTGGGGAGTATATGTACCAGCGTTATGTATTTAAAATACAAAATATCAGTAACTGTATTCCATTACAGTTACCGTTTAAAAAGGCGATATTCAGAATACAGTTACTTTGTTGACAAAATAGTTGGTAACCTTTGGTCAATCAAAAAACTCACAATGGTCAAAGAAATAACTTTAATCTGACAAAAGTAATAATAAATAAAAATTCTATAAATATTGTAAAACAGACTGTGTGTTTCCTGTTTTACTTTGAAGGTTTGTGTCTCGTCTGGTGAACTAGGTTCAGCTGTGTTCCCCTCCTGTGTGCCATTCCCTCATTACCTTCTGTGTATTTATAGTGTGTGTCTGCCTGTGTTCCTCGTTGCATCATCTGTGTTTCTCTGTAAATCCTCTGTGTGACTCCGTGTTAATTCAGTGTTTCTCCACGTCTCTCTGCCCAGCCTTCTTCATCTGCCATCTCTGTATGTCTCACGGTGTCCTTATGTTTTCAGGTTTGTTTGTTAGTTTTTCCCAGCTTAGGTTTATGTTCAGTTCTGCCCTCACCTTTGTTATTTTCACTGTAAATCAAGCTCCACTCGCATCTCCACTGCCATCTGCATCTTGGATCCTCATTCATTCAACCACACAACCGCTGCCCCAGCCGTGACACAACCGCTGCCCCAGCCGTGACACAACCATGCTTCAAGTGAATTACTTAAAAAATAAATGCATGAAACAGGCCTGGACAAAAATGATGGTACCCCTAGAAAAGAATGGAAATAATGTGACCAAAGGGGCATGTTAATCCAAGGTGTGTCCACTAATCAGCATCACAGGTGTCTATAATCTTGTAATCAGTCAGTAGGCCTATATATAGGACTCCAGGTAATCACTGTGTTGTTTTGTGACATGGTGTGTACCACACTCAACATGGACCAGAGGAAGCAATAGAAAGATTTGTCTCAGGAGATTAGAAAGATAATCATAGACAAGCATGTTAAAGGTAAATGATATAAGACCATCTCTGAGCAGCTAGATGTTCCTGTGACTACAGGTGCACATGTTATTCAGAAATTTAAGATCCATGGGACCGTAGCCAACCTCCCTGGACGTGGCCGCAGGAGAAAATTGATGACAGATCAAAGAGACAGATAATCCAAATGGTAACAAAAAAGCCCAGAAAGACTTCTAAAGAGATCCAAGCTGAACTTCATGCGCAAGAAACATCAGTGCACAATTCGTCGCTTTTTGAGCCAAAGTGGGCTATATGGGAGA
>NW_005190239.1:3688-4636 GCF_000239375.1 Pundamilia nyererei
TGGCCAGCATAATGACGTGAAGAAATATTTTTTTAAATTATTATTCAAAAAATGATTTAATATGAAGGCAACAGGCAGAGTGTTACAGGCATAGCCCTAAAGAATGTAGCCTCATGGGCAGTGTAGTCCGTGCTGCAGGGAGAATGGACTGCCATACCCGTTATGTGTCTGTGAGTGCAAGGGAGGGAGAAAAAGGAGAGTCGAAAAGTACGAATTGTCAACGACCAGAAACAGGAGATGTAAGCATGTAAATATAATATTTACCACTGCAGCCAAAATGAGTGACTGACGAGCCCAGTTGTAAGTAAGCTGTTAAGACTAGACTGTACACTGTGTTCATGTTTTCCTATGAAACATTAGGTTCCGTTTGAGCAGCCTTTCAACACCTCTCTTTGTCTCTCGCTAGCAAAGTTGACCCAGACAACAAAGTAAAGCTATTTTTCGGTTATGAGCCAAACACAGAACCCAATGTATTAGCCAGATGTCCCTTAACTACAGTTTGGAGCCGCAGACCTGTTTTATACATGCGCAAAATAGTTTTCTATATGAGATGGCAGCAAAAAGTGCAGCCTTACCTATTGCCCACCCTAGTGTTACTCATTTTATATTAAGATTTAAAAATCTAGTTGGTGTTGGTATGGCGAGTATCCTTCAGTAAAAATAAGAAATCACACAGCAATAGTGCATTCATGTAGTTGTAAAAAGCTTGATAATATATTAACCCTTTAAAACCGGTCAGAGCGGGCATGCTTCGTTTTGCGTAACTATTTATAAATCCTGGTAGCACTGCAACCACATGAGCTAGCGCAATAATTTTTTTTTTTGCATATGAAACCAGAGGAGTTGTACTTGCATCTTATGCCATCAGCTTGTCCTAGGTCACGGTTTCCTTCCACATATAGCTTTGCAAAAACTGCATAAAAAGCGCTTGCATCAACAAAAACATAA
>NW_005190240.1:0-1474 GCF_000239375.1 Pundamilia nyererei
AATGGTATGTTCTAAATGGCAATAAATACATTGCTGGGAAGTCCATGATTATTGTAGATGTGGATGGCACTTTCCCTGTGTTTGGACTGATAAAGGATATCTTTTTGATTGACTCATCTTTTATTGCTTTTGAGTACCAACGCTATGAAACTTTGAATTTAAATGAAGACTTATTGGCATATGAAGTAACTGTGCCCATTGTTGCTCAAGCTACAGAATTAGCCCATGAGCTCATTGATTATACTTCATACTTTTCTATTAGTTTTAGGGACAGTGTGTTTGTGCCAATCAAATACAGTCTTTCTGATATTATTTCCCATAGAAATCACCCTTAAGATTAGGGTTGCACCAAGTATTGGCTTAGTGTAGTTTGTGATGATATCAGTTGACAGTCATTAAATGTTCGCTAAACCAATGTCAATGTTGTACCACATAATGCTGGCATGCTGGGACAAACAGCTGTCTTTGAAATGTGATTTGTATCATAAATTGTGGTTAATTTTTTTCCCTTATAACTTTGAAGTCAGACATGATTTTGAATAAATCATATTTTCAACAGGTGCCTTTTGTGAATTTCCTAAATCAAGCAAATTGAGTTTGTCACTCTATCTTGAAACAAGTGATATTTTGAGAGACATCTGGTGAGAGACCTAATGTAGACTATTTTAAGAGTTATTCTTCCCATTTCTGGATTTCTGTACTAATATAGACACAATTATATGGTTATTCTCAATTTAAGTTTATTATCTAAAATCCAGACTTAGAAACAAGTAAATCTTTTTTTAAAACAAGGCAAATAATCTGGCCTGTCTAAAAATAGGATTTTAAATCATGGCAAGCACCAGATAATTTGCAGTGTAAACACAAATGCACAGAGAGACACACACATGGATCTATGCCAAACAGTCCGAATATATTCAATTCGAATCCACCAATGACATGCGGCCCAAAAGGGTCTCTATCTCGCACACAAACATGCAGACACACGCAGACACACTTACAGCGCCACGTGAACAGTGGCTGATAAGACTGTGGCCTGTGTGTGACAGTCAAACAGCCTGGACCTGCTCAATTTGAATCCATCAGTCAGAGATGCTGCTTCTTTCTGCTTCATCAAGCTGTGTAGTTGATCCTGTCAATACAGCTGCACCCCCCCCTTCCTAACAGACACAGGCTTTCTGATATTTATTGCTGACATGGAGCATTAACATAAATTCCTAGCAAATATTTTCTGACCTAAAAGAAACATAATAACTTAACAGAAATACTATGATTTGGCAGAAATACTATATTTTCGAAGATATACTATAATTTAGACCAAATACTATAATAGCAGAAATATTATGACTGAGTAGAGCTGGGCGATATAAGATTTTTTCATATCACGATATGTTTTTTTCATTTCAGGCGATAACGATATCTATCACGATATAAGCCAAATAACTATATTTGTAAGATTTAAATGTGCCGTTGC